>NC_056731.1:223939276-224239276 GCF_019279795.1 Protopterus annectens
AGACTAGTGAGACTTACGGGACTCTAGTTTCCAGTGTCGGCAGATGGTCCACCTTTGTGCAGAGCTTTGACAGTTGCTATTCTCCATTCGTTAAGCATGAATCCTGTTTGGAGGCTATGGTTAAAAAGTTATTCTAGATGGCCCAATATGTTATGTTTCATGATATTTAGAAGGCATGCTGGGATGTTGTCTGGGCCCACTGATGCAGCATTCTTAGTCTTAGAGAGAGCATTAAGGACCTCCTAGTTATAGTAGGAGTTATATTAGATGGTATTTCCTGAAGGGTTGTTGAGGGGGAGAGAAGGGAAAAATTAGAGCTGAATTTGTCTAGCACTGGGTTTGCTATACCTTCTGGCTCAACATAGGTGGTTCCATTAACAATGAGCTCTGCATACAATTGTGTTATACCTTTGAGGTTGCAGACATAGCTAAAGAATGTCTTGTGGTTGTCCTTGGCCTGGGAGTCCAAATTTACATCAAATTTGGCTTTGTACACTTTATTTTTCCTCTGAGTTCTTTGTTCAGTTTGATGAGAGTGCTTTATCCTGCTAGGTGCTACACCTCCTAATTTTTACAATAATTTCCTCCCTTCTGCTATACAGCTTATTGATGTTGTGGTTCCACCAGGGTGGCTTGTTTTTTGTTAGTTATGTACTTATTCCTAGTGGGTACAGCAGCCTCTATGCAGCTTTTAAGATACTTGATACCTACAACAACTGGAGATGCTGCAAAAATACCTCACAAAGAGGATCTTAGGCCTTAAACACGTGTCCTATATGGACAGACTCAAAAAAGTCCAACTATTCTCTGTCTCATATCACCTACTTAGAGGCAATCTCTGCTTGACTTACAAAGCCATGTCTGACCCAGCTCTGTTAGAAATGCTACATATAAAGAAATCCCAATACCTCCACACTACACGCTCCAGAGACCTCAACCTCATTACCACAATCAACAGAACAAGCTGGAGGGACAGGTTCATAACCCAGAAACTGCCATGCTATGGAATAGACTTCCCATACATGTCAAGCAGAGTGCCTCACTGGCTGTCTTCAAGAGAAATCTTGATGAGTGGATGGGAAATAGAAAATTCACCCCGGGGATCACTCCAATGGCTCTACTTGACAGAGGCAGTGGGAACTAAGGTCGGGTGGCATGATGCCAGGGTAATCCTATGGGCTAGGCTTGTAAAGGCTCCAGGGCCATTAGCCTAGTACACACATATGAACCTATGAGCCTATATACAAAAATTGTGTGAACAGTTACATGTGGGCATCAGTATTCCCGGGGTTTATAGGGGCTTGAACTTTTGCCAGTTTTTCACTTAATAGCTGAAAGTTAGCCTTAAAGTAGTTCCTGAACATTCCTGGGTTAGCTGGGGTTCCAGGTTTTATTTTTATTTCAATGGAGGCTGTCTTATGGTCTGACTTTACCAGAGAACACATTACACTAAGGGATGTGCAGTGCTCTCTCATAAGAATGAGGACTAGATCCAGTATGTTTGTGACCCTGGTCAGTGTATTGACAATCTGGTCCAGTGAGTTTCTGTTTACAAACTTCAGGAATCTCTGTGCCTACACATTTGGTGTCACATATGATTCCCAGTTAATAGAGGGGGGGGGGTAATTAAAGTCACCCATGAATATGGTATTGGGTTGAAGGGTGAGTGTTTGCAGCAAGCTTAAATGCATGTTATGGGTTTCCTGGGTCATGGGGGACCAATAGCTTACAAGCAAGTTGAATGCAATTTTGCTTATGATGATATGAACATGGAGAAACTCAAGTGCATCATCCTTTTTTTTTTTTTTTTTTTTTTTTTTTAAACAAGACTAAAGTCCCTGTCACTATAGTCTGTATCATATAGACTTCTTAGGGGAGACTTATGCCTGGCCTACAGAGCAATCCAAGACCCAAACCTAATGAACTTGCTGCTCATCCATAACTAAATTAGCACTAGAGCTACCCATTCTAGGGACCTAAATATGGCTTGTGACTTAAATAGGACATGCTGGATGGACAGATTTATCTCCCAGCAAATGCTGTGTCTTTAGAACAGGCTGCCAATTCATGTAAAGCAGAGCACCTCTATGACACTGTTCAACAGGAACCTGGATGAGTGGATGCGGCACCATAAGTTCTTACTGGAGAAAAAACTCACAACCCTCCTGGACATGGGCAGCTATCACTAAATGCAATCTTGGGTATTGACTAGCACTTCTGTGGTATTACATTGGGATGAAACAGCTAGGCTTAAAATGACCTCTGAGTCAATAGCCTAGTAATCTCTTATGATCTTATGATCCTAAGAAACATCTTTATTAAACCATCACTTACGACATAAGCAATCATACATTTATATAAGTGAAAACAAACCAAACCGACACAATCCTAGTTGCAAGCATTTTACATTACTAACCATACTGGCACACTCCCATTTGCAAACATTATACATTCCTTACAATCTAGCCAATTATTTTCAGTCAAACGTTACATAGCTCATTTAAGTCCTGCCTTCTTTTAAACCTCATTCCTCCCCTGCATGCATTGTTCACACAATTCCCATTTTTTCCAATGTAGTTTGCTCCTACCTTTTTTATAAAGATCTCAATTCCAATTGTTTTACCTCTATTACTATATTCACTACTTCTAATTTATTTGGTTTAGATTTTGATTTCAATTTCCAAGTAATTTCTTTTTTGGCATACACCATAATTACAGACAGCAAGGCCTTACCATGTCTAGGCAATTCCAATTCTGTAATCATAGCTCAGAAAAATCATCTCCCTCATCACATCAATCTGCCCACCCAGTATCTCTGACAGTGTATCTCAGAGAAAATCCTTAAAGTCTGCCAAACTCACTGCACTCTCAGAAACATGCTCCTAGTTACCTATTTCTTCCCCATCATACCATCAATGTTTGCTATCTACATGAGAAAAAAGTCTCTGGAGTCTACTTGGGGTATTAAAATATCCATGTAAACATTTCCAAGCAAAAATCCTAAATCTTCTAGAGTTTGTTGCATATTTGGGAGACATACGTATATCCTCCTATTGTTTCTTTGTGAATTGCTTATCCAATCTTGCTTCCCAATCCTTTCTAACCTCCTCTGATTGATTCTTATAGTTATCAAGTAATATTTTATATGCTCTACTAATTCTTCCTTTTTTAATGGCAGCTTTTGTTCTAGATTCTACTAAAAACTCTACCAGTGCTGGTCTTTCATTTAGGCCCCCCTATTTCTTTCTCTTTGCCTATACTCCAATATCGATCCTTGATAAGGAAGGCAATCTCTGACCTGGAGTACAAATAAATTCTTGGCATCTTCCCATTCTGTCATATTTCCCTCTCTAGACTCCAAATATCCTGGATCCTTTGCCAGTTTTCTCCAATAAATTCCACCCTCTTGCCTATTGTCTATCTCCTTAATTGCAGTTATCCCTATAGGCAAAATCTCCTTTCTTCATTCCTGTGTTTGTTTAGTTCTTAGAATACTTTCTTCTACTTTATGGATATAATATTCTGTATGATTATTGTTATTCTCCTTCAAATATCCTGGATCCTTTGCCAGTTTTCTCCAATAAATTCCACCCCCTCTTGCCTATTGTCTATCTCCTTAATTGCAGTCATCCCTATAGGCAGAATCTCCTTTCTTCATTCTCGTGTTGGCTTAGTTCTTAGAATACTTTCTTCTACTTTATGGATATAATATTCTGTATGATTATTGCTATTCTCCTTAATGGCCTGCATCCAAAATTCCAATCTCTCCTTGTCTCTTGAGCTTCCCTTCTGTTTCAACATTATCCCTTTCCACTTTGAATGATAGTTTTCTGCTTCTGCTATGTATAGGACCCTTAACTGTGTAGCTCTGAAATACTCCTTCAAATTGGGTAATCCCAAACCACCCTGTTCTACTGGAAGAGTCAGCTTATTCCACTTCACTCTTGCTGTCTTTCCCTCCCAGATAAAGTTTGTCAGCTCTTTATTAATTGCAATCTACAATTTCCCCTCTGGATGATAAAAATATGTCTGACCTGTGTATAAGACTAAAGGAATTAAAAACATTTTGACTGCTTGTATCTTACTAGCCATATCCTTATAACAAAGCTTCCATTTTCTCAGTTTTTGTATTACATTTTGTTTAGTCTCTTCCTACATATCCTTAGCTGCCACACCAGAATCATGTTTAATCAGTACTCCTAAATACTTTATTTTATCATGTCCCTATAAATAAGGATATTGTTGAACCAATTCATGTGTGGGTACATAATTTACTGCTATAGCCTTTGTTTTACCTTCATTAAGTTTGTATCCAAAAAAGATTTGAAACTGTCTCAAAATGTTCCACAACACTGTAATGTCTCTTTCTGGTTTTGTCATGTATAAAATAATATCATCTGCAAATAGAGCCAGCTTTTTTTGTCTACCATATCAACTGTATCCTTGAATTTCTGAGTCCCTTATTTCCTTAGCCAATGGTTCTAAATATAATGCAAATAACAAAGGGGAAAGAGGACAACCTTCCCTGATTCCTCTGCTCAAGCCAAAATAATCAAAAAGGACCCACCCACTTCAATTTTCACCTCCGATCCCTCATATATCCTCCTAATCAACCTTATAATTTTTTCAGGAACTGCAAATGCTTCCTTTGCGTTGCTCATAAACTCCAGGCTTACTCTGTCAAATGCTTTGTCTGCATCAAGACCTATCAACAACAATAGTATTTTCTTGCATTCTGCTTCCCTCTGGATCATCAGTGTTCTACTAATGTTGTCAAATGTTTGCTTCCCCTCCACAAAAGCACATTGATCCATATCTATCAATTTGGGCATTACTTGTGTCATTCGTTTAGCCATTATAGGGATGAACACTTTATAATTATAGTTTAGTATTGAAATGGGCCTGTATGAAGCTGGGTCTGATTAATCTTTACCCGCTTTAGGTATTACAGCTATCACTGCTTTCATCCAGGATGTTGGTATTTCTCCTCCTCTTAAAATACTGTTAAACAAAACCTTCCAGATCTTTATCAGTTTTTTCCCTCCTAGCTTCCAAACTTCCACAGGAATACCATCTATTCCTGCATACTTTCCCGTAGATTGGTTTTACTTCACAATTTTTATCTCATCTCCTCCTATCCTAACCATGAGTAATTGACTTCATACACTGCTAACCTAGACATATTTAATTCTTCAAATTAAACCACTGAATGAAGGAGAACCACCACCCCAAAGTATTAAACCTTTATCTGCATATACACATATAATTCTACAAACTGTAGTTAAGCACTTTTGACCATAACAGAATAGGTTCTGATGAAGAACATTCTGTTATGGTCGAAAGTGCTTAACTACAGTTTGTGGAATTATATGTGTCTTTGCAGATAAAGTTTTAATACTTTTCTTTGGTGTGGTGGTTCTCCTTCATTCAGTGGTTCATTTTATTTTGTTTCACATTGCTTACCACTGTTCAGGGGCTTAAGTGGTTTTGACTTTATATTTAAATCTTCCATAAACATTTCCATTTGTATCTTTTCTTGATTTCCATATTTCTCTGTAGTATACAGACTTTCATAGAATTTCTGAAATATTTCTAATACCTCTACAGGATCTCTTGTTACCTTCCTTGTTATAGGCTCTCCAAGTTTGTAGACAGACCTTTCTACTTTCTGTTGCCTGATTCATTGTGCTAAAAGTTTTTGTGCCCTAGTGTTACTATCAAAAACAGTTGCTTAACAGCAATATTTCTAAACTCGTGCATATTACTGAGGTAATCCCTTATTTTCTGCTTAGCATTTTGCAGTTGATCCTCTTCTTGTTTTGTAAGAGTCCCCCTATTCTGCAATACTTTTGCATTTGTCAGTCCTTCTAAATAATTCTTGTTACGTCTTAACCATAGCTCCCTTTCTTTTATTTTCACCCTATTTTTAAACTCCATCTTAATTTTATCCCACTCCCTAGCTATATTTTCAGAAGAAATTTCTATCCTCTCTAATAGCTCCTGAATAATCTCCACTACCCATTCCTTAAACTTCTCTCTTTTCAACAGATAGGTGGAAAAGTGCCAGCGTCTCATTTGTATTTGATTACCCTGTGTTTTTATTTTAGTTATAATTGGTGCATGATCTGAAATAGTAATTGGGTGCATATCAAGACCTTCCATTAAATGCAAATGTTCTTGTGAAATGTAAATTCTGTCTAACCTAGCCCAGTTTTTATATCTTGGGGAATAATATGTAAATTGACTCTGAACTCCTATTACTTAATTCACATCTTCCATGACAAATATTTTCACAAATTACTTCATAAATCTACCGTCTTTTGTTATACTTTCTGTTCTGGGCCTACCAGAGGCATCTTCACTGCTGCAAATCACATTCCAGTCCTCACCTATAAGTAATATCCCTTGCTGAAAACCAATAATTTCTCCCTCAAATTTCTTAAACTCCATTACAGCAGTTTTAGGTGGAATATAAGTATATGCCATTGCAATCCTCCTCCATTGCCAGTAGCCCATCAGCACTACAAATCTGTCATTATCTGTTTAATCCTCTTCTATTACTATTGGAGCTCCTCTTCCAATTAATATAAGAACTCCTTTTTTCCTTTCTCCCAAGTATTCCACTGAATAACTATTCTGAAAGCCTTTCTTTATCAAATTTACATGTTCAGTTATTTCTGTGTTTCTCCTATAACATAGCTATTTGCACTCTAGATTGTTTAATATAGTTCACTACTCTTTCTTTTTTGTATTTATCTGTTAGACCATTGACATTTAAAGGCATTACAGAAAGCATCATTTCATTAAAAAGTTATTATTCCCACCTTTAGTTCCAGCTTTTGTGTTACATACGTACACTGTTTGTCAGGTTGAACTTTTATATAGTTGTTTCTTGTCATATCCATTTGAGCCTATGTCACATCTTACAGAACATTTTGTTTTATTGAAAGCCATCAAATAAAAAGCAAGCACACCTCCAATACCCCCCAAAACCTTTTTTACTAACAGACAAAATTATGTATATCTTCAAATACTGACGTTTTTGCCCTCCTAACAGGAACAAAAATTCCAAACTGACAGCCACACTCACAAACTTGAGTTAACCTAAAAGAAAGGTGATGCATGCTAAAATGCATGGTGCAGCCTGTGCTTCTACTAAGTAATAACTGATTTTGTCTTAGCTTTATAGTTCTCCCAGCTGGGAAAACCCCTGAATGCTTTCAGAGAACATTATGTCCTACCCAATTTCTCTTTTCGTTTTTTTCCCCTCAGCCAATCACTCTCCACCAGACTGTAGCCAGTTTATGTATCAGATTGTCTCCATGGAGACATGAGAACCAGACAGCCAGTTTCTCTTTATCAAATTGTTTCCATGGAAAGATGAATACCAGCTGAAAAATTGCTACTAGGCAAACATGTATTTGCTAGAAAAAAACTTCATAATATTCAATATTCTTTCTTCACTTACCTGCTCTCTGTTATAACTTCTTACCAGATCAGTCTATGGTCCTTAATCCAGTCATTTCCCTATGCAAGAATGGGAAAAAGCACATTAGTTTTTCTCTTGTCATGTTTTTTAACCAGACTTTTTCTTTTACATTGTAGTGCCTACATTTTTTAAAACTGATCAAGAAGAAAGAGAGAAGAAGGGAGAATGAAAAAAAGAACAGTAGCACCTGTTTACAATCCCTATTACACTTAAAAATAACAGAGAAAACTGTACTTTATAGCATGTAAAGAAAACCACACTTCACAAAAATAGTACTATTTATGAAAAAAATCTTTACTTACAGTTAACTTTCTTCCTCCTCTTGCCCTCCCCAAAACACTTTTCTGAACATTAATGACTTGAAGTAGGGCATAGGCTTTAGGGTTCCCCACAAGTCCAACAAATTTGAAAAAATTCCAATATTTCCAGAGTTTCTTCTGTCATATTTCACAAATATGATTATTGCATTGTAAACCCACATTAAGTTATTGGTTTTATTCCTTTCATCTACATCTCCCAAATCCTGTCTCTGCTTCATTTCCAATGTACTCTTGATTCTTCTAGTTGACTCTCATGCTCCCTTCCTTCTAGCCAGAATTTTCCATTGAAACATTGGATAAGATTTTACAGGTACAACTATGTGGTCTTTATTACAGAAGCAGAATCTCATTCTGTTTCACTGCTTACTTTTTGGTGGACAAACTTTTGGATTTCCTCCTTAGCATGTACTTCATCAAAATATGATTGTGTCCCTCTAGGGAAGAATACCTTGAAGACAGCTAGGTACAGCAGTTTGAATCTCACACCTTCATCTCAATCTTCCCTTAATAGTGGAATAACTTTGCTCCTCTTCTGCCTAGCATACAATTAATAATCATTCTCCAGAAACTCTGTTGTCACCCACCTTTAATACTTTGTCCTTCTGCCACAGTTTTGTTAGAATCAACTCCTTCTTCTGGCAGGATTGCATCTTTACTATTAAAGGTCTAGGTAGCTTTCTCATAGCCAGGTTTGGACCATATACACAATGTGCCCTTTCAAGTAACAACTCCTGCTTTGCAATACCACTCAAGTTGCTTATTTGCGCTTTTTATAAAATTAATGCAGTCTGTTCCTTCCAACTTCTCTGGTATACCTAAAAATCTCAAGTCTTCCCTACGTGCTCTGTCCTCTAATTCTATTATTTTTTGAAAACTCTCTTCCTGAGCAGTGTCATATTCAGCCAGACTTTTCTTCATTTTGACCTCTGAGTTTTGCAGCTTTATCATCTCATCTAAATATCTGTTTAAAGCTTCTTCCATTTTTCCAACCTTTTGTTTGTGTTGTTATAATCTGTCAGTGTTTCATTTATTTTAAACAGGTCTGTGTGCATTTGTCTTATATCTCCCTGTAGGTAACTGGAATTCATTTCTGGAGATTGTTTTTGGTTTTTTTTTTCAGAACAGCTGCAGAACTTTCCCCAGTCAGTATTTATTCCTCGCTTTTTGTAGCTTATTTGTTTCCAGGTCCTCTGTATTTCTTTTTTTCCTGTCATTCAGGCAGTACACTTACTAGCCAGCCACTGAAATTTACCCATAAACATAATTTTACTGGCCTTCTCTGCTGAGTTTCTGTTTTCACACTGGGAGAGCTAGAATTAAGCTGTTATTCAATGTGCAGCCATCTTGTAAGTCCATGTTTGACCAGCCTTGAGGTATGTTTATTTTTGATGTAAATCGAGACCCCTCCACCTTCAGTCTCTGTGTAGTAAGTGGTCTAAATGTGTGGAAGGCATTATAGCCTTGCATTGCCAGTGTGCTTTCCATGTCATTAAACCATGTCTCAGTGACTGTACAGATGTTAGCATTCTCTAGAGTGAGAAGAGCGTGTAGGGGGTGGAGTTTCTTGTTTAGACTCCTAGCACTGAACAGTAACACCATTACATTTTCTTGGTATTGATTTGCTATGTAGGAAGTACCTTCAGTTTGGCATTGCCTACAACAGGCACTATTTGGAGGACACTGTTTTAGCTAATAGTCGAAAACCTACAGGGGAGAGGTTCAGAATATCCCTGGCAAAGCAGTGTGGTCTGTTTACCATCTCTTTTCATGCTGACAAAATGTAAATATATAAATAAACTAGAAACTGTAATAAGTACCTTTGGTAGGAAAATGGCTCTGCAGTGGGATAAAGCTCTGGCTGCAGCATAGATGACTAGGAATTTTTCTCATAGGTATTTTTTCCCTCCATACCTACTGACCATCAGCACACCAGTGGTCTCAAGCTTACATTTTGTCAACTACTAGACGTTATCACCTTCAGGACGTGTTTACAAGAAGACACCATAACAGAGGTAGCTATAGAGGTGATTTGTATCCTCATATACATTTGATGATTACAGTAATAAGGGTGATTCCTCAGGCCTTAACCACAAAATGTTTATGTGTCTGTTGGATATCATGTGGCTTTGGACATGAAGTAATTGACAGTACTTCTTCAAGATATGGTGGAGACACTACTATACACAGGGAGACTTACAGAAGGTGCCTCTACCACCTTGTAAATAAGAGGGCTGTGTAACTTCATATTTTAACTGTTTTATATATGTTGGATGTGCTATATGTTATGAGTAACTCTTGATTGTGTATGTCACTTCCTACAGAATTCTCACTATAGATAGGGCCCAAAGACTGGACACCAGTGAGTCATCACATGATTCACCTCCACAGCTGAGTTTATAGGAGAGTGTTGCACTATGAAGGTTTGTGATCCTGATGGGAAATCTGGCTAAACTTCATTGGGAGACATATGGTGTGGTAAAGTAAGCATTCTTGGAGGAAGCGAGTCCTGAATTTAATAGGGTGAATAAGACCCTATTATGCATCCCACAAGTGCTAGAAACACCATGAATCAGACTTATTGGTTGTTCTGTCTATATCATCTGGTACATGAACACATTGTAGTAGCCTACCTATCTGTACCCTGCAGTGGTGCTCCAGTACCTGTGTCCTATCACCAACTGCATGTCCACACTCTCTTCCTTAACTATGAACACTGGACATGCATACATGTTTTTGCTGCCAAATTGTAGGATAGATGGATGGATGGCATTTTAGATAATACATGTCATTTTCTTCTACTACAGCAGTGTGTATGCATTCATTTTTGGATTTGGTTATCCTGCTATTGCTGGGTTGAAACTGGCCTGCATCCATTCATCTGTGGGTGCAGTGAAGCTGTGCACACCTATTGTGGCATACCATATATCTGTGCAAACCATAATCAGACTTCACCTGACAGGGTTTTGAGTCACATTGCAACTTTTATGTTTTATGTGGGCAACTTCCTTGAACTCTTGGGATTTGTCTACATGTGCCAACATTGGTTGTGTGCACCATGGTCACAATTTGGCACATTTCTATGGGACATATTTGGTGAGCTGATGTTGGCATACATAGTAACATATTTGGTGAGCTGATGTTGGCATACATAGTCACTAGCCATACATCTGTGCCACTGGCTATTGTCTTTTTTGACCCATCCACCTTGAAGTATTGTCCACTCTCTTTTTTTTACTTCCCCTCTTTTCCACTGTTCTTGTGATCTTCATCCAGCATATTTGCTTTGTGCGTTTTTTCACTAAATTTTGCTACCTTTCCCCTGTTTTGTTTTGAAGACCCTACCTATCCATTCCTATCAGCAGAAAGCTTTATACTTCCTATCCTGACTCCTGCCCCTTAGACAATGCCACCTGTATTTATCTCAGATGCTTCACTCACACCTTTATTTTTCTTATTGCCCTCTTCTGATGTTGTCTATGTGTTGCACTGCATTTCCCCACCTATGTCCCACCACACAATCAGATATATTTATTTTTAATACATAAAATGTTCTGTTTGCTGTTGGGCAGGGCTGCATGCATCATAATATAATCTCTGGTCTTTTTTTTTGGGTCTATATTACGCCTGTGAAAACCGCTTTCAACGAATGGCTCTTTGACGAATGATAACTAACAAAATCTAACTCCCACGAATGGCCATTTCAGCGAATTTTATTCCTGGGGGAAAAAACGCTTGGCCATCATCAGGAATTTGCCCTTTTCCCCACTGTAGTGCAATCTCAGAGTTGGTATATTTAGTTAGGGAGTGATGTGGGGGGCACAGAATCCAACACTGGGGGGGTGTGGGGGCGAATCTCCCTTAAGGGTTTTAAATTTTGTGTGGTTTTAGGTCGTCCAAGCATTTTTTCCCCTCGGAAAAAATTTGCTGGAATGGCTAATCATGGGAGTTAGATTTCGCTGGTTGTCAATTGCTGAAAGGTGTTTTTGCAGATGTAATATAGACCCTTTTTTCCCCTTGCTCACAGCACAGCTGCACATCTCTTCAGACATATTTACTTCATTACATCTGTTTTTGTATGTTGAGATCTACTGTCACTGATTACTTAAATTCAGTAATGTACTCTGTGTTAGACAGTACGGGTGCTGCAGTTCAGTTTGTTTTAGGTATTGTGTCTTCCACCACTCATTTAGTTTGTCTTGTGTAACTCCAGTTTTGCTGTGTTGAAATACCCAGAAACAAATTAAAAAGACAGAAAATACAGGAGAAGAGTAAATAGAGTAAATATTGAACATTACTCTTCACCATTAAACTTCTTTTTTGCAGTGGTGCAAGCCCACCCTGCACTCCCAATGAGAAAGGCAAGCCTACGACCTCTGAACTTATATATATATATATATATATATATATATATATATATATATATATATATATATATAGGTTTACTATTAAAATATCAAAACTCAAAATAAAAATGGTACTTAACAGCAAACTAATTAGCTGAAAGCACACATTACCTAACAGTCCTAATGTTGAAAATTAGCTGTTAATGCCAAAAATGTCAAACACAACATTTTACAGCACTTACCAGCAATGCCACCCTTGCCATAACTCCCTAACAACTACACCTAACATCCCGTTTATGCAGGGGGCAAGCCCTCCTGCACCCCCCACCCTCCCAACTATATATTCCAACTTTGAGATCGCACTACAGTGAGGAAAGGGATGTATTTCCCTAACCGCACTGTACCACAAACCCTGTACATCCCTTCGAATGTTCATATTTGCGAATGCACAGTACATTCACAAATATAACGTTCGATCATTTAGCTTGCACACATATGAACTATTCAAACATCTGTAGTTCAAATACTTCATAGGTGTACAATGCTACGTCAAAATTTTAATAGTAAACCATATATATATATATATATATATATATATATATATATATATATATATATATATATAAATTCTAGGACTGAGTTTCATGGTGAATGATGGCAATATCGTGGTGAAAAAAGAATATTCTAAGAAATGGTAATCTCAGATATTAATGCTTGTTCTTTCAGTGTCCACATTTTGAGACTCACTAATTCAAGTTCCAACATCTGTTTACCTGTTATGATCTTATTAGGGTGGGTCTATATTACCAGATCGAAACTTTAGTTACTCGAATACCTAAAGATCAATCTGGTAATATCGAAATGCAAAAACTACGAAGGGCCGATTTCAAGCAGGGAAAGAATTCCCTTGGCCATTATGCAGATTATGCCCTTTTGTTCAATGTACAGCAATCTTGGAGTTGGTATATTTAGTTAGGGGGGTGTGGGGGGCACAACCCCCCCCACACTTGATTTGGGTTTAAAAGTTTTTTTTTCCATACGGCTAACGGAATTCTTTTCTTGCGTGAAATCATCCGTTCGCATTTTTTGCATTTCAGTATTACCAGATCGATCTTTAGGTATTCGAGTAACTAAAGTTTCGATCTGGTAATATAGGCCCTCCTAGTAGGTATACCTAGGATTTCACAGATATTTCATGCATTACTTCTGTAGCAGAGGTCTTCCACTATGCTTCGCATTAGAATTTGTTTCTTTGTTTCTTTGTTTACTAAGGTGGTCTGACTAGGCTTTTGCTTTAAGAAAAGGATCAGGCAGAAAATATCCATATAAACTCAACAATATCATTGCAAAACAGACAACTGATACACAGTCAATTAATATCTTAGATGATAAAAAATAACTTAGCATAGAGTATGGATAAATCAGTAATCCCATGACATAAATACTCTACAAATTAGATAAATATTAAACTAAGGGAGAAAAAAAACACTAACTTTCCAAAAAGCAAAACGAAATTTGAATGAAAGAGCATCTATGCAAATTCATAATATAAGTCAGAGACTGGGTTGCAAAGAAAAAAATGATATGGCATATAAACAAGTTAGTTGATGAATAAATATTGTTACAGGTAGCCTTCTATAGTGATATCAGTGAAAATTACAAAAGATGCATTATATTAAAAAAACAAGCTATAAGGGGGATTTGCATTATATTACAAATTAATGAAAGCAATGTCTTTATTGATGACCATGTTTAGGTTCAAGTCAATAAAAGGGTCAACCTTAGCAGAACTGACATTTCCAGTTGGTGGAAGATATTGCCTGAGTCATGATCTAAAGGTGGTAGGAGTGGAAATGCTTCTAATGGAGAGTGATGGAGAGTGGAAGATTGCTGCAGTTCTTTGATATGACCATGGAGAAGTGAGAGTCTTCCACTTCTAGTGAATAACTGACTAACTGACCTTAGACAACAGATGAAGTTGAATCAGTGAATGAGTGATCAACAGAGAAAGCATTTGTCCAGATGGTGAACTGAGGGAGTGAGTGATCTTTAAGGCTGAAAGTTTGTTTTTGAATTCTAACTATTTATTTTTTATTTTATTTTACATTTGTTAACCGAGAAAGTCCAACTGGATACAGGTCCATTTTCAGCGGAGGCCCAGGGAGAAAAGCTCCAAATGTACAAAAACAAGTGTAAATGCAGTGAAATTATTACAGTGAGTTATAACAAAACTGAGATTTGTTTAACAATATGTGCACACAGGTACATGTTTTTCTCGCATACACACAGCAAAGGTTGGAAGCAAGTAACTGAGAAAGAAATAGTTTTCATCTGAAAAAGGAAACACCTCCTTGAGTTTAAATAAATGCAATGGTGAATTGCTTCAGAATGACCAGAAGCAAAACAGGAGATGTGGTGTTATGTTTGCCCATGTTTGTCTGACTGAGAGGAAAAAAGGACATTGAGTAGGATAGAGTATTAGAACAGGCAGCAGTTATAATTAGCTTAATATGTGTAAAGAAGAATTGTTGTACATGGTGCAGAGAGTCCAGTCTGTAGATTCTTTGAAGGCAAGTGTCCTGCTATGGCAGTTGAACTTTAGTGAGGTCTCTAATGTGATACCTACTAATTTGAAAGTAGGGATCCAGATAGACATTGTCATTAATTGGTAGTATAAATGGAGTGGAGTCAGCTAACTAATTTTGACAAAGATATAAGAGTTTCAGATTAGATTTGCTTAGTCAAGACTGAATGCTGTTAAAGGCTGTTTGAAGAAACTTTTGAATTATTGAGGTGGAGAAGGAGGTTATGTACAAGTTTATGCCACCTATGTGCTGAATGTTTTTTGATGCTCGACCAACTAAAGAAATGGTGTTAACAGATATGATGAATAGTAAGGACCCAAGGGTAAATCCTTATAGAAGATTTAATAGGATCAGTAAAGGTGGATCAGTCGAGGCCCGGGTTAACAACGACCGCCACCAGTACTGTTAGCCAACAGGGTGCTGGCGGAAATTGGGCTACTGTTGGCCGAAGAAGAAGAGGAAGGGGAAGGTATGTCCAAAGGCAGGAAGAGAGGAGGAAGGTTAGGAGTGTAATACTGAGGGTAGGAACTTTGAATATTGGCAGTATGACTGGTATAGGGAGAGAGTTAGCTGATATGATGGAGAGATGGAAGGTTGATATATTGTGCATGCAAGAGACCAGATGGAAGGGAAGTAAGGCCAAGTGTATAGGAGGCAGGTTCAAATTGTTCTATCATGGTGTGGATGGCAGAAGAAATGGGGTAGGGGTTATCATAATGGAACAGTATGCCAAGAGTGTTTTGGAGGTGAAGAGTATGTCTGATAGAGCGATGTTTATGAAGCTTGAAATTGATGGTGTAATGATGAATGCTGTTAGTGCATATGCTCCACAAGTTGGGTGTGTGATGGATGAGAAAGAAAAATTTTGGAGTGAGTTGGATGAAGTGGTGGTGAGTGTACCCAAGGGTGAGAGACTAGTGATTGGAGCGGACTTCAATGGGCATGTTGGTGAAGTGAACAGAGGGGATGAGGAAGTGATGGGTAGGTATGGTGTTAAGGAGAGGAATGCAGAAGGTCAGATGATTGTGGATTTTGCGAAAAGGATGGACATGGCTGTGGTGAATACATATTTTAAGAAGAGGGAGGAGCATAGGGTGACATACAAGAGTGGAGGAAGATGCACACAGGTGGATTATATCCTATGTAGGAGGGCCAGTCTGAAGGAGATTGGAGACTGTAAAGTGGTGACTGGAGAAAGTGTAGTTAAGCAGAATAGAATGGTGGTCTTCAGGATGATGTTGGTGATCAATAAGTGGAGGAGGAGTGTGAAAGCAGTGCCAAGGATTAAATGGTGGAAGTTAAAAAAGGGTGATTGTGAGGTGGAGTTCAGGGAAGAGTTAAGACAGGCACTGGAAGGCAATGAAGAGTTATCGAATAGCTGGGTAACTACAGCAGAGCTAGTTAGGGAGACTGCTAGGAAGGTGCTTGGTGTGACATCTGAACAGTGGAAGGAGGACAAGGAGACATGGTTGTGGAATGAGGAAGTACAGGAGAGTATACAGAAGAAGAGGCTGGCGAAGAAGAAGTGGGATTGTCAAAGAGATGAAGAAAGTAGACATGAGTATAAGGAGATGAAGTGCACGGCAAAGAGAGAGGTGGCGAAGGCTAAGGATAAGGCATATAGAGAGTTGTATGAGAGATTGGACACTAAAAAGGGAGAAAAGGACCTGTACTGATTGGCTAGACAGAGGGACATAGCTGGGAAAGATGTGCAGCAGGTAAGGGTGATAAAGGACAATGAGGGAAATGTACTCACAAGTGAGGAGAGTGTGTTGAGTAGATGGAAAGAGCACTTTGAAGGGCTGATGAATGAAGAGAATGAGAGAGAGAGAAGGTTGGATGATGTGGGGATAGTGAATCAGGAAGTGAAGCAGATTAGCAAGGAGGAAGTAAGGACAGCTATGAAGAGGATGAAGAATGGAAAGGCTGTTGGCCCAGATGACATACCAGTGGAAGCATGGAGGTGCTTAGGAGAAATGGCAGTGGAATTTTTAACCAGATTGTTTAATGAAATTTTGGAAAGTCAGAGGATGCCTGAGGAGTGGAGAAAAAGTGTTTTGGTACCTATCTTTAAGAATAAGGGTGATGTGCAGAGCTGCAGTAACTACAGAGGGATAAAATTGATCAGTCACAGCTTGAAGTTATGGGAAAGAGTAGTGGAAGATAGGTTAAGAAGGGAGGTGATGATTAGTGATCAGCAGTATGGTTTCATGCCAGGAAAGAGCACTACAGATGCAATATTTGCTCTGAGAGTGTTGTTGGAGAAATACAGAGAAGGTCAGAAGGAGTTGCATTGTGTCTTTGTGGACTTAGAGAAAGCATATGACAGGGTGCCTAGAGAGGAGTTGTGGTATTGTATGAGGAAGTCTGGAGTGGCAGAGAAGTATGTAAGAGTGGTACAGGATATGTACAAGAGTAGTGTGACATTGGTGAGGACTGCGGTGGGAGTGACAGATATGTTTAAGGTGGAGGTGGGATTACATCAAGGATCAGCTCTGAGTCCTTTCTTATTTGCAGTGGTGATGGACAAGTTGACAGATGAGATCAGACAGGAGGCCTGTGGACTATGATGTTTGCAGATGACATTGTGATCTGTAGTGAGAGTAGGGACCAGGTTGAGGTGACCCTGGAGAGGTGGAGATATGCTTTAGAGAGGAGAGGAATGAAGGTCAGCAGGGCTAAAACAGAATATATGTGTGTAAATGAGAGGGAGGGTAGAGGAATGGTGAGGATGCAGGGAGTAGAGTTGGTAAAGGTGGATGAGTTTAAGTACTTGGGATCAACAGTTCAGAGTAATGTTGAGTGTGGAAGAGAGGTGAAGAAGAGAGTACAGGCAGGGTGGAATGAGTGGAGAAGAGTGTCAGGGGGAATTTGTGACAGATGGGTACCAATAAGAGTGAAAGGGAAGGTCTACAAGAGGGTAGTGAGACCAGCTATGTTATATGGGCTGGAGACGGTAGCATTGTGGAAAAGGCAGGAGTCAGAGCTGGATGTGGCAGAGTTAAAGATGTTAAGATTTGCACTGGGTGTGACTAGGATGGACAGGATTAGGAATCAGTATATTAGAGGGTCAGCTCAGGTTGGACAGTTTGGAGACAAAGCAAGAGAGGTGAGATTGCATTGGTTTGGACATGTGCTGAGGAGGGATGCTGAGTATATTGGGAAAAGGATGCTAAGGATGGAGCTGCCAGGTAAGAGGAAAAGAGGAAGGCCTAAGATGAGGTTTATGGATGTGGTGAGAGAGGACATGCAGGTGGTTGGTGTGAAAGAGCATGATGCAGAGGACAGGAAGAAATGGAAACAGATTGATCTGCTGTGGTGACCCCTAATGGGAACAGCCGAAAGAAGATGATGATGATGAGTAAAGGTGGGGATATGTGGCAAAGCCACCTGATGGAGTGGGTTAAATTTTTAGGTAGCTAACTAGCCAGTCTAGTGCTGAAGATGATACATTAAACTAAACTATGTAATTTAAAAGGCTGCCCACACTTTTCTGCGCCACAGCTTTTCAAGGATCTATTCCTTGAACTTCAGCTCCCTAATGTTGAACTCACTGATAACTGTTTTATTGATAATCATTTCTGGTGTGGATTCTTTATGTATATCAGCAGTGATTCCTTCATTTTGGGAAATGCACCCCTTCTTATATTTTTGCAACTGTGTAGTTGGTATATATAAGTTTTAGGGTGTGGTGAATTGCTCCTCATGTGATGAGACTTCTGCACATAAAAAAACCCAAAAGTTAATTTCATTTTTGTTGTTGTTATTGGGTTGATTTTTTGATTATCTGTGGTCAGCAAGTTTGTTCCTCTTTGAGTTGTAACTTAATTTGTAGTGAAACCATTGAACATTTATGACTGATAATTCTAAAGGCTTTTGACAGGTTGAATAATACAGATCATACAAACTTGTTGTTAAGTTTCTCTCAGATCTGATTAGTAAATGGTAGGAGGGTTGTTTTGGTGCTGTAGTTTTTCTAAAGCCATACTGCATGGAGGATAGCAGGTTAGTTTTGCATAAATTATAGGAATTGTAACACAGCAGTTTTTTCAGTAAATTTTTGAGAAATGGTATGGATGGAATCAGTCTGTTCTCAAAACCATCTATGGAAGAACCATATTAATTGAATGGGCAATTGCAAATGATTTTCAAGGAGCATAGTTCTGTTTCACTGATCTATATAGTAAAATTGAGAGTGGACATGCAATTGTGATAGTGATGGGTATAAACAATATTTGGTGAAGTGTGTTGTGAACAGGTCATTTCTAATCCATTAGTTTCACTGCCAGCCACAGTATGACAGCCTCTTGTTTGTCTACTCTTCTCCTTCATTGCAAGGTATTTGAGATTGACAAAGACCAAAAACGTTATCCTCATCTGAATAGATGGGACCCACATGGTGAAGTGAATCAAGTAGGGCTTACCTGTACAGTGCCCTGGTGACCCAGATAGAATGAAGCAATAGATCAAACAAGGAGATCAAATGAGAGCAGCAATGGCTAAGCCTCACAATAATAGCCAAAATCCATACCCATGGCAAAAAAATGGATGGGGGAGTCATGTATAGGGGGTTTGACAAATATTAACAGTGAGTCAACTAACCTGAACTTTTTTCAGTGTTTTATAGCAATTGTGTTGCAACATACTCTAAGTTTCCTACTTATGATAAAAGCTCTGATGCAGTTACGTAACTGCTTGCACATCATCTGGTAGGAGGGCCACTTTGTACACTTAAGCTTTTAGGCATTATTGTATTCAAGTCACATAGTAAGATTATTTCATTGTGTACAGCTGTTAATATCCATGTTTGTTCTGTAAATTTGCTGGGTAAGTTTTGGGGACATATAGATGCAGCTAAAGATTACTTGCTTAGATTTATTAATTCTTATGGAAGGCAGAGTGAAATGGATGTAGGACTTGAATGCTATGTATGGTACAGCAAAGAGTTGTTTTAATAATGAAGGCAACTCTATCTGTACTTTAATGAGATTTGTTCTTCCAAAATATGTTGCTTTCTTGTGGAGTTATCTCAGTCATTAATACTTGGTTTAAGCCAAGACTCAAAGATAGCATGGATGTCAGGGTTGTAATGTCCAAGCATAATCCTGGGGTATTTTACTGCAAAAACTTCTAGACTTAAGGTGTGCCACCTGTGGGATTGGGGTAATGTCCAGTATAAATTTGTGGGAGTGCTCAGCAGAACAACTGCAGTGCTTGGAGTACATTCCCTGTCTCTTGTTTATCAAAAAAATATTTATGGAATCATCTCCACTTACTTACAGGGATACAGCCTTGACCATGGCCCAGGTGAGTCAAGATCAGTTATCAGCCCTGGCACTTGCGGGAGCTGGCTAGAGAAGGAAGAGGAGTGAAAGGGATACCCATTTGTCTGTCTCACGGAAGTGAGGGAGAGACACACATATAGGGGACATACAAGGTGCACCAATTTCTCTGTTAGAGACCAGAGAAATGTGCAAAGTGTGTTTGTTCCTGGAGGTAAAGTCAAGTACAAGCTTTTTTTCATTCATGGATGTGAGAGACAGCTAACCACTATAACCATGGCTTCTTGGATGAATCCTTTCTGGGCATGCACAGGATGTTAAGAAAAGAAAAAGAACTAATGGCTGCCAGAGTGACAGCTTCTGTAATTGGTTCTTGACTTCTAGGGGGATGAATGGGCTGGGAAGAGATTTTGCCCTATGAGGAACAAATGGACTAAATGGATTGCAAGGCTAGCTGATGGCTTGCAGACAGAGTGGATCAACAATTATTTCTGATTATAAAATAATTACTGAAGGATTATATTCTAAAATGGGGAAGGGGGAACAGTGACTGAATTATAAGACATCAAGCAAGTAGTAGACCACTAAACTATGCAATGAGGTTTTATAGAAGTGTTCACTGAAAATGTTTGTAGACGACATCTTCAGCAAATACAAATTTGTGAAGCATTAGTGCTCATGGTGCTGGCTGCAATGCACCCCCCCAAAAAAAATAGATATTGTATTTTCTTATGTTGTATTTTTTTTTCTTTTAGAAATAATGGCTAACTCTGACTTTCCCATTCTCCTTCTTGAACTTAGAATTCTGCACAAGTTACTGTACATGTTTAGAGTTCCGAGAATTATAGATGCTTGGGGGAAAAAAAAGAAAATAAAATGGATTACTCCAATCACCGGGCTGTTTTCAAAACAGCCTGGCATTATGTTACTCTAAATGCAGAATAAGGTGATTAACACTTTATTACAGTCTTCCTGTCTTTTGCAAAAGGCAGAAAAATAACTGCAAAAGCAGCTCACTGGGCTACTGTATGAAGCAGCAGGACGCCGTTTATATTGGCACAGCATGACTGAAAATGAAAGAAACAAATTAATAGACGTCTGCAGAGAGATGAGCACAGAAGCAAGGTTTTCTTTAAGTGTATAGATATGTATGTGTGTGTGTGTGCACATGTGTGTGTGTACATATGTATGTATAAATATATATATATATATATATGGATTCACTTTATAATCTCGAAATACTGAAACATCGAATTTCAGTATCTTGAGCCTATGAAACCGAATTCACAAAACACCGAAACAACAAAACCGCAAGCCCAAAACCGCAAAATTCAAAACACAGAGCAAGCAGCATACACTACAACATACATACACCTAACACCCACATCACAACATAAACAAACAAAAACTACACACATACACAACTCATACACACATAAGAAGGGAAGCAAGCCACCCTGCACCCCGATATGGGGGGCTGTGCTTCCCACACACCCCCTACTTATATATACTAACTCCGAGATCGCACAAACAGAAAACAAAAGCAAACTCACACGCACATTCTCCAGTCCCTCACACACATATCAAACATATCAGCACACTCAAACACACTCTAACCCCCACTCAAATCCCTTACAAAACACTCACTTACCTAACAAAACACCTAGATCCACACACGGCACCGTGCACCATAAACACACAATCCCGGACATCACATAGCTTAAGGCCATAACCGCAAATTCGAGATATTCAAATTCGCGATTATGAACTTTTGCTATTTTAAACATTCGGGTTTATAGTCTCGAGATACTGAAATTCGACATTTCAGTATTTCAAGATTATATATATATATGGGTTCACTACACATTACTGAAAACCCACAATACCGACTCCCATAAACCCGAGACCAAATACCCGAAAGACTACAAGACCGATGGACCACAAGCACGAAATTCAAAATCGCGAATGTTTGAAACACATACAGTACACACATACACAAACACACAGCTTCCCCCCACAATCAAACAAATAAACTTACACTATATTTAAGCAGGGGGGAAAGCACCTGCACCCCTCCATGTGGGGGGCTTCACCCCCTTAAACCCCCTACTTTAATATTCTAACTCCGACATCGCACAAACACACACACACAAGACAAACTCACATCCACACATTACAGTCTCTCACAGACACACCACAGTCACAACACACACTAAAGCCCCTCACAATCAAACTTACACACACATACTTATCTGAACCGCAATACCAGAAGTGCTAACTCCAAATCTCCGAACTTTATGATTATGAAGTTCATGCTTCTGGTCTTGCGATCATCTGGTCTTTCGGTGTTCTGGTCTCGGGATTCTGAGCGTCAGTAATATGGGCATTCGGTCTTCCGTAGTGGGCCCATATATTTTATATATATATATATATATATATATATATATATATATATATATATATATATATATATATACTATTATTTATTTATTTTACATTTGTTAATTGGGAGAGTTCGACTGTACAAGACAGTTATATACTTTGACAATTATATACTTTGTGAAGGAACACTTACAAAAACTATTCTAGATATGCTAGAATATATAGCAGATTTAAGAAATTATAGACTGTTATGCATTAACACAGTAATTTTAGTAATACACAGCTGTGCAAGTTCTCCTTTAGTTCAGTAGCACAATCACTAATTTATCAACTGGAACAGCTGAAATATCAGAGTTATGGTAAAGACAGTTTAAACAAGAGGCCAGGTTTTACAGATTCATAGAAATTAGTGAGAGGGTTAGTCAGGGTTTATACAGGGCATAGCCAATGTATTTTTAAGTGTTTTTTAAGAGATGTTTTAAATTGAGTTAAAGACAGGACTGCAGTGAGTTCAGCAGGAAGTAAGTTCCAGATTTTGCCAACAGAGTTGGTAAATAGAGAGTCACCAGCTAAGTTGTTGGTTTTAACAGTTTGAACTAGCATTTTTTTGGAGGAGCGGAGAGTTGTTAGGTTACTGTATGGGATGATGATATTTTTAAATATGGGTGTGTTTTCTGGTTGATAGAGAACTTTGTGTGCCATGATTAATTGATTATACTGAATTTGACAGGATAGTTCTAGCCAGCCTAGAGCTAGAAGGTTAAGACAATGGTGTTGTCTATATGGTGAACCTCTGGCAAATCGGGCAATATTATTGTAGCAGCTAATGAGTTTATTTAGGTCAGATTTACTTAGATTTGTAAAAATAGGAGAAGCATACAGCAGGGTTGAAAGTAAATGTGTTCAGGCAATCCTGGTCTTAGCAGATGGGGTAAGAAATTGTTTAATCCTATATAAAGAACCAAGTTTCTTATTTACTGTCTTAATGGCACGGTCGATGTGAGCATTGAACCTGAGATTGCTGTTGATTAATACACCTAGTAGCTTAGTAGTTGGTTCTGGGGAAATTAAAGTTCCATTGTTGGAGTTTATGGTAAGTAATGGCAATGGAACCTTACTAGTGGGGGTAAAGGGTAACAGCTTTTGTTTTATTTGGATTTAATAGAAGACACCGGTGAGCGAGCCAGTCTTGTACCTTATTAAAAGTACTTTGGGATAGATTCTGTAAATCTGTTGGAGAGGTAGCAGAACAGATTAGGGTAGAGTCATCCGCATACTGAATACACGCTGCTTTTGGGATGACTGTATTCAAATCATTAATGAAGATGGAGAATAGGAGCGGGCCTAATATAGACCCCTGAGGGAATCCAAGGGTGATTGGAAATATAATGGATAGATTTCCCTTCCATAATACAGCTTGTTGTCTGCCACTTAGATAAGACTGAAACCAGAAAATTGCTTGGTTATGTAGTGAGAGTGTTTTTAGTGTACTTATTAGTAGGTGGTGGTGGTTTACCATGTTGAACACCTTGGATAGGTCTAAGAAAAGGGCAGAGGAGACCTTGTTGTTACGGTTTTGATTTATTGTATGAGAGAATAATAGGAGGGCTGAGGTTGTACTATGATATGCTCTAAAACCATGCTGGAAGTAGGCTAGAAGATTGTACAGACAGAGATATGGTAGGAGTTGTTTGTGGATACATTTTTCCATGACTTCTGCCAAGGGTGACAGGATGGTTATAGGTCTAGTGTTTGATAATTCAGTGGAGCTACCTCCTTTATGAAGAGAAATAATATGAGAGATCTTCAATATGGAAGGGATGTAGGCTTCCAGAATGGTTCTATTGATTAGTATTGAAATGGGGTATGCCAATTCATCTGCAGCTTTTTTGTAGATACGCTGCTGGGACAAGATCTGCTGATAGGGTGGTGGGTTTTAGTTTCTTGATCAGTGACCTGATAAGTGATGTTGGTACTGGTTGAAAACTGAAGGACAGATGCATTTTGGGTGTGGGCTTGATAGTACTTGGGCTATTGGGGGCTAGATTGTTGGCGATAGTACTTGGGCTATTAGGGGCTAGATTGTTGGTGAAGGATTGAATAGTTTCTGTAAAGAAGGTGTTGAAGGTGTTAGCCACATTTTCTGAAGGTTTTTGGAGGGTAGTTAAGGGGGTAGGGGTAGTGGAATGTTCTGGGTGGAGGAGGTTATTTAAAGTAGCCCAAAATTATATATATATATAACTTTCTTGGGTGGCATAAGCTATGGAACCTTGCTGGCTAGGCTTACGTAGGCCCTTGGGCCGATAGCCTAGTACCTACCTATGAACCTCTCTCTCTCTCTCTCTATATATATATATATATATATATATATATATATATATATATATATATTATATGTGCATATATATATATATATTTTATATAGATATATATATATAATATATATATATATATATATATATATATATATATATATATATATATATATATATATATATATATATATATATATATATATAAATATATATATATATATATATATATACATAGGTCTACTTCTGATGAATAAAAATCCAGTTACCTGAACCTCTGAAGACCAAGACGATTTTGCCGAAACCACATTTGAACAAACACTCAGATCACAGAGTGAAAACTTCAGGTAAGTAACCACTTGTCTGCGCCACAAAAAAAAAAAAAAGAAAGAAAGAAACAAAGCAAATTAAACCCACCCATGTTACCTTCATATGTGGGGGGTTGTACCCCAACACCCCCCCAACTATATATATATATATATATATATATATATATATATATATATATATATATATTCCACACATATTCCATATGGGTGTGTGTGTGTGTGTGTGTGTGTGTGTGTGTGTGTGTGTGTGTGTGTGTGTGTGTGTGTGTGTGTGTGTGTGTGTGTGTGTGTATCTATGTTAGATATAAATATATACATATATATATATATATATCGAAAAACACAACAACAACATATATATATATATATATATATATATATATATAGAAAGAGAGAGAGATGATTGTCTTACAGTTGGCCTACATTTCAGGTAGCTGAGCAGAAAACAGCTTGTACAAATTATTTAATATGATTCTTCCTGGGGGAGGGGTGCAGTGTGCTATAAATGGACTGTGACAATGTATTTTTGTGTCTCCTGCAATGACATTTCATACAATGTCCCTCAGTTCATGCCACCCTCTCAGTTATGAAAATATCAATATAAATATGAAAATATAACAAGTGACAACTAGTGATTAACAACAGTGTGCTATAAATGGACTGTGACAATGTATTTTTGTGTCTCCTGCAATGACATTTCATACAATGTCCCTCAGTTCATGCCACCCTCTCAGTTATGAAAATATCAATATAAATATGAAAATATAACAAGTGACAACTAGTGATTAACATTTCCCATTGAGAATTTAGTATCATTTTGTTGCTAACACATCACCTTTCCTTATTCTGCCTGTTATTATCTCATTCTCTCTAGTACAGTTCTTTTGAGTGTGTATCTTCAACTCCCAGTGGGTGTGGCTTGAGATTTAAAAAAATAAAGTTATCACCTTACAGTTCAAACAAATATTCATATCTCTGGAACCGTGTTACTTGAAAACTATAAATGGCAAACCATTCAGGATAAATTAATCTTTACATTGGTGGAAGTTTGATGCTTTAAACTTTATTTTATAAGCCAAAATAGAGACAGTGAATATTAATTTGTAATGTATAAACAGCTTATGAAATCTCAGTTACTAATCTAGCAAAACGTATACTGCTATTAGGATTTTCTTCGTACAGCTGTGAGCCTTCATATGAGGCCATGCAGTTTTGTCTGCAGTGACTGAATGCCTAGATACAGCAGGATGTTGGCATAATGGTTCAAATGTTTGCCTTATAGACACAAGGTACAGTGTTTGATTCTCACAGGCGATAATTGGTTAGGCTTAAAATGGCCCACAAGGGCAGTTAGCCTAGTACTAATCTATAAACCTATAAAATAAGTTGATCCCATGAACTGGCTTTTTTTTATTGTGCCTTCACAGTACTGCAGGGATTGGGGAAAACTCTTTCCTCACAGTAGTGTGATCTCAAAGTTAGCATAAATAATTTGCAGGGGGTGTGGGTGGTGCTGTCCCTGCGAAAAAAATTTTTTTTTTGATTTTTTAATTTTGTTTCAGTTTTTTTTTGCAGATTGAGTTGCAATTTAATTGCTTATTTTTTTATTTACTGCCATATACCCATGTATACACACAGATGGATGTATTTGATATATATATATATATATATATATATATATATATATATATATATATATATGTGTGTGTATGTGTATGTATGTGTGTGTGTGTGTGTGTGTGTGTGTGTGTTGTACTAGGTGTGTATGTGTGTGTGTGTGTGTGTGTGTGTGTGTGTGTGTGTGTGTGTATGTGTGAAAGGGGTTACACATTATATGATTCTAACAGTAGTAAGGTGAAATACATAAGGCCATAATTTATGTATTTATTCATTCATTTGACAATAATCAGACAACTGAGGTATACACAACCAGATAATTTACTGTAATTGATGAGTACATCTGTGTGTGTGTGTGTGTGTGTGTGTGTGTGTGTGTGTGTGTGTGTGTGTGTGTGTGTGTAGAGGGGGTTAAAATAAAGTATGATGGCTAATTGGTATAATTTTAATTTTATTGCAATTGAATATCTAAGAGGTACACATGTAATTTGTCTTTAATTACTGGGTATTGAATGCTTAACTTGTGCAAATGACTGACTTGGCTGGCATTTGCATAAGTTAAGCAGTTATTATTCATCTGGAATATTTTACTGTGGCTATGTTTATCACAGAAATCTGAAGTGTTCACAGAAAATACAGTGTCTGTATTTGACTGGTATGAGGGTTGTTTGTAATGAAAATGACTGTGTGTGGAAGGATTTTCAATATATCTAAAAAACTGCTGTCCATATTTTTTCAGTTTCCATCACAAGCATTAGCACTGTGCAGAACAAAGTGTCAATTTGTGGCAGTCTGGGCAGGATGCATGTGGCAGCAACAGATCCCCCAGCAGTGTTTTAGCGAGTAGCATTGCTGCCTCACAGAACTGTAGTCACTGGTTGAGTTTTTGGTTGTAATTCTTTCTGAGTAGAGTTTGCATGTGCTCCATATTTTTGTGTGGATTTTATCCAGGTTATCTGGCTTCCTCCCAGACCCTTAGCTGTATGATGTAAGGCTGTTGTCATTTGTACCTGGGGAACACAGAATATAACTATCCTTTTTGAGGGGTAAGGATACAGGCAGTATTCCCAGATAAGATGTATATATCCTTGCAAACATTGTCACCTTAGTTTATTGGGAACTATTGTTTTGTTAGCTTTAAACATTTAGCTTTAGACACAATTTACTTTTCCTTGAAAGAAAAAAAAAGACCCGAATTTCTTCCTTATTCATAATGTTTGTTCAGGCCATCACTGGATCACACATTTGTGAAAAAAAGCTATAAGATGTACCCCAGAGCATGTAGAACCCTATGACATCTGGAGGCCTAGTAGTCCCTAGGACCCATTCTCAATGCAGTTACATATTCCTCACTTATTACAGTGGAGTTTTGGTCAGTTTTGGTGTGCTAAAAAGATGAAGGAAAAAGCAAAATTGTAAGACAAAATGTGAAAAAAAAAACAAGAAGCAAGCGATCTATCTGGATTCTATGGGACCAGGATGGAGAAAAACACAAGAAGGGCAATGGAAAGGTGCAAGAAAACCAGTGTACAACAGAGGAGGTCCATACAGACTTGCCTGGGGCTCCATTTTCATTTCAGACTTGTCTTGTTGATTGCAGTCAGACATCTGCAGTATATATAGTCAATAAAGTAGCTTTAATACTGAGTACTGAGGAGGCTTGTGAGGGAAAGCAATTGTCCCCATCTGTTGTCCTGTAATCATTAACCTGTCATAATAAAGCCCCGTCCAGTTACAATTAGCACCAACCATTTAGTTGCTTTCTGCAGCAACCTACTTGCTGTGATGCCACCAGTCATCACTACTGGTGTTAGAATTCAGAAGTCCAGGAAGGTATGAAGCAGTGGAAGAGAAAATGGACTATAGAAAAGATTGACCAAGCTAAGAAGGAATGCTGGTTACCTAACACACTGAGACCAAGAGAACAGTGACAATGACAAAAACATGACATTAAAGTCTCCACCAGCTTCTAGAAAGTGACTCAACAGACAGCACATAGAAGCTCTATCAGGCTGCAAGGCAATGATAAAAAGATAAACAAAAATGTAGGCAGACCCCATTCATGAAGAATGCCAGCAACAATCTGATCTCCAGTTCAGAGAAAACAGTATGTCCAGCAGCTTTAGCTATAGCAATAATAACCAAAAATGGAAGAATTCCTGGTCTTCTTCTTTCATTATTTGTTCACTTTTTATCAATTGTTTATTGTAAATAATTACTTGTAACAATAGAATACAATGGTAGAATTTACTATAAATACTTACTAAAGTTAGGATAGCTTATAGATAAATATAATCCTAGCATTCTAAAATGTAATATTTTTATTTAGAATTTGGAACTCCTAGTAATATATGATGAAACCATATATTCATACAGCTATGATTATATTTAAACAATTTGGTTCTAATCTTGTATATCATATAGCTGTTTCCTCTTTTCTTTATAACACTAGAGTCTATTGTCTGTTATTAATTCAATGCTTGAATATAACAAGATGTTTCTTAATCTGCTTTTAAAAGCTATTAATATTTTTTTATTTTTTTAATCTAAAAATAATATGTATTAACATCTCAATATCTTTTTATACACTTTCATAATCTTCATTAAATTTAATTGTAAAATAAGATATTTTGTTTCATCAAAAAACAAACCAAAAGGTTCCGAACCAGCAGGTGTAAAACTCCAAAGGTTTATTTGGAAATATGAAAGTAAAGTGCTTTTCGTCTCCCTTAGTAGGAAGACTTCTTCAGACAAAGTAAAAAAATCATCTAACACAATTTAAAACCAAAAAGACGCCAAAAAAAAGGGGCGTATTACAAAATTACAAATAGCTGCCTTAATTGAACCCACTGACATACCTTCACATTTAAAGTTGTATTACATTAAAAGCATAAATAAATGTCTACTTTGTATAGATGAAGTGCCAAACATAAAAAAGTTTTCAAAAAAAGAAGAAACACAAACTTGATAACAGTAACAAAGAATGTCTTAGTGAGAGTTCATGAACACATTCAAGTGTAAATATGGTTTGTTTCCTTTAAAATACATTTTAACAATTTTTCGTAGGGTAAACGAAACTCATACAGAATCTTGTGTTTAAAAATAAAATAAAATGAAGTAATGCTTGCAACTAAGTACATACAAATATAGTATCCATTGCTTAAAAAAGGAAGTAATAAAGAGTACACATCTCTAATACATAACAAAGAATCAATGATAAATAAATAAATAAACAGTTAAATAAACAGTGCAACTCGACTAGGAGTCTGCAATAAGCGGAATTTCAAAGGCGTTTCTAATAAAAGGAGTGTTATTTCTAATGTTAAATAACCGAATATATATGTTTCCATGTTAAATATCTAACACAGAAATTACTTGTCATTTCAAAGCCAACAGAATGCAACAACAGTATGTGAAAAAGAATTTTTTAAATTGTTCCTTAAGCAACGGGTAAAGCACCAAACTTAAATGAGAACACTTTCTAACCTTTAGTATGCACAGTTGTATCTCCCAAAACAAGTCAAAATGCAGTTGTTTCAGTAAAAAAATATACGGCAAGGCATTGCGTAAAAGACACGTCTAAACCAAAACAAACAAATCACCAGATTTACAATACGGCACTTCATTCAAAAGCCATGCAGATACTGAGCATGCGAAAAAGGCGGATAGCCAAACAAACAAAAAATCAGTTCACAACCGTGCCCATGAATACGCCACATTGTTCTGCAAATGAGTTGGTACTGTGTGCAAAAAGGTAACAAGTAAATAAAGTAGCGAAAGACAAGAGAGAGAAAAAGAGACGCAACACCTAAGTAAATCCACAGCTGTTGATGTTCAATGACATTGACAATAGGTAAACATAGCACTTCAAAATACCATGGGTCTAAACATTAAAAGCTCATTGTTGATTACACAAAAAGATGTGTGTGTCTAGAAGTAAGCAAAAATCAAGTCAAACCACAATGTCGAACCTGACAAAAATAAAACATACAAATCCTGAATGAAACTATACAAAGTAAAGATAAGATAAGGTAAGGATCAAAGTACAGCGAATTAAGGCAGCTGTTTGTAATTTTGTAATACGCCCCTTTATTTTTGGTGCCTTTTTGGTTTTAAATTGTGTTAGATGATTTTTTTACTTTGTCTGAAGAAGTCTTCCTTCTAAGGGAGACAAAAAGTGCTTTACTTTCATATTTCCTAATAAACCTTTTGAGTTTTACAACTGCTGGTTCGGAACCTTTTGGTTTGTTTTTTGACAGTTTGTTTTTCTTCAATTTTGGAATTGTTAGTTGTTCTCATGGCTACCAAACCCAGCTTGGGTTGCTCCAGAGATATTATTACTCAGCCTTCTTTGCTGCCTGACTCTGGATCAAATGAAATGATGAATTTAACCCAATTAATCCAGCTTATGAATGAAAAACTTGAAAATCTTTCTACAAGCGTGGATGGCTTGTCACAAATAAACACTTCGATGAGACCCAAAATCATGGCTAACCCTGCCCTTAGCACTCAATTGCAAGGGTGTTTGACTACCTTTAATGGTTCTGGAAAGGGAACTACTAATGAAGGAGCGAACCACACTGGTGTACTACACCCATGACAGAATGAAACTAGTGGTGAAGTTTCCACTCTTTTTAATTCTACAAATGAAGCCTCCTCGGGGCTTATAGGGCTTCCTAATGTGACTGAATGGTTAAAGTTACAACCAGTTTTTAGTTCCAACCACAACGAAAGGGTTGGTAGAGGCTCGGCTGGAGGAGGTGAGTCCTTACCTTTTAAATTAAAGGAAGTTGACAAGAAAATGTTGAAACTTTTTTTTTCTCAAAAAATTTTTAATTAATTATATGAATAGCAAGACAATTAAAAGATTATACATAACAAGAAGGCATAAATGAACATATATCAATTCATCTAGTGATAACAACCTTCATGGGATTTTGATAAGTTATTTAGAAATAAAACATACACCATATGTACACTATATACAAGTTAGGCAACCTGAGAGAAAAAAAAAAAAATATTTAACATTAACTATTTAATATGTTTAGAACCTTTTCTAACACAACCTTTCTAATAGCTTTTTTTTTGGACTTTAACCTAAGTATCTTTGAGCATCAATAAATTTAAAAGCCATTTTCTGGAAAGTAACCCATTTTAATTTAGAACGATCAATCCAATTTTGTATTATATAAAGTTTTAGTAATGAGCAAATAAAAATGATAACATGAATATCAACTTTTGAAAGATGAATCAATGGAATATGTAGAATATCAAATTCCCACGTCAACGTGGATTTTTGATATCCCATTTTCTGCAGTCTGACTTTCAAAGATGTCCACAATCTGTGAGAAAAATGACAATACCATAGAATATGAATGAGGTCTGCTTGGGGATGAGAACAGCATGAACACGAAGGGGACTTATTTGGGTTAAATTTGTTTAATTTGATTGGGGTAAAGTAGGCATCATTATTAATCATTAATTGTGTGTATGCTAATTTTTTAAAAGGGATAAATTCCTTAGTGTGTCTAAAAGCCAGGACTTTCTGAGATTCTGACAATTGGGAATTATAATTCAACCAAACATTAGATAAACGACAGTTGTGGTCCATCATTAAAGAATTAATTAATTTATTTGAGTTTGAGAGCATTTTATCAGATGATGAAAGTATTTTGATAATCGTGTTAAGGTTTTTCAATTGTGAGTCTATGGGGACCAGAGATACAAATTTGTTTTTAATTATTGCTCTTAGTTGTGTAAGAATTGGTGAGTAATTCTAGTTTACTTTCAATAACTTACGCCAGTCAGATAAAGGCAAGTCAAGATATTTCAAAACATCTCCTACTTTTAGATTTTTAATTAAAGGATAGTTTGTTAAGTTCAAAAGTTTATTGTCCAATAATATATTTGGGTTTAGATGAATTGGCTGAACATGGTGCGAGATCTTTTCTAGTTTACACATTTTGAGTAAGGTTTGGAAATCTCTAATCTTTTGTTTAAATACTGTAGATATATTTTAATAAATAAACTATCCAGAGAGATAAAGGGAATAGCTTCAGGATTTAAATTATTAGAAATGACATAATTATACCATAATTTTATCCATAAAGAGTGATTTGGATAAGAAGTGTTATTGAATTTAGAGATAGTAAGAAGTTTATTGGATGAGACAATCAAATAATAGAGACAAAGATTAGATAAACCCAAACCTCCCTTGTCCTTCGAAAATGCCAATCTAGAATAGGAAATTCTAACAGATTTAGGGAACCATATGAATTTTGCCAAAGCTTTATTTACAGACTCAAAAAATTTTTTTGAAATTATCTGATCAGATGATGAGAATTGGTAAAGAAATTTAGGCAGAATATTCATTTTAATAATGGCCACCCTTGAAAGAAATGAAAGGTTTAGATGCTTCCATCTGTCCATATCAGACAATATAGAGTTCCATAATTTATTAATATTATTTTGAAAGGAAGATTTATTATTGTGTTCTAAATTGATTCCTAAATATTTTATATTATAAGTAAACTGAAAATGATCGACTGGAAACAAAAAGATTTGTGTGCTAAATGATTTAAGGGAAAAATATGAGTTTTGTAGAATTTAAAAGATAGTTGGAAACCAAAGCAAAATAATCAATAGAATTCATTATTTTTCTGTAATCACATAATGGAGTTTGAAAGTAGATTACTAACTCATCCATAAAAGCAGAGAAATGAATATTAGTATTAAGAATTCTAGGGATGTTATGAAAAGTATTTTGAGTAATAAACAATAGCAAAGGTTCTAAGTAAATGTTGAAAAGAAAAGGGGACAATGGACAACCCTGTCTTGTTCCTTTAGTGATCTTTATCGGAGCAGAAAATTGACCATTAATGTATAGTCTAGTAAACATATTCTTGTATAAAACTTTTAAAAATTTATAAAGAATAAGGGAATATTAAAACATAACATAGTTTGAAATAGAAAGTTCCAACATACTCTGTCAAAGGCATTTGATGCATCTATAATCAAAGCATATATAGGGTTTGGATTTTCTTAATGAGATGAAGTATAGTCTCTAAAGATAGAGTATTATCCCAAGCATGTCTCTGAGACATAAAACCTGATTGATCTGACGAGATAATTGAGGGTAAAATCCGTTTAAATCTGTTAGCCAGAATAGATGGCAGAATCTTAATATCCACGTTAATTAAAGAAATGGGTCTTTCTGGCAGAATCTTAATATCCACGTTAATTAAAGAAATGGGTCTATAATTTACTGGGTCAGATTTATCTTTATTATTTTTTAGAATTAGAATGGTTTTGGATGTGTTCCAATGAATAAGAGATATCATTAACTCTTATATGATTGTAAACTTTAAATAGAAAGGGAAGAACTACCAATTTGAAAGTTTTGAAAAATTCTGGAGTAAAACCATCAGGTCCCGGAGATTTACCCAATTTAAGATTATCTATTGAATCCGAGATTTCTTGTACCGATATAGGGGTAGAAAGTAGTTTTTGCTGATTATCATTAAGTTTAGGGAACTGCAAAGAGTCTAAAAAGAGTTTTGAGTGATTATCTTTAACAGAATTAGAAGAACCTGAATATAACTCAGTGTAAAGAGAGGTGAAAAGTTGAATAATCTCTTCATCAGTATTATATAATCTGTTATTATAAGATAAAGATGTAATATTTGGATTTCTGAAGTTAACTTTAATAATTCTCGCTAACAATTTAGATGGAACCTGGGCCCATTCTGAATATGAAGCAAGTAGCTTTTGTTCAGCTAAGGAGAGGTTATTTTGGTGAAGCAGAATTAAATCTTTCTGACAATCAAAATTTGTTTTTCTAAAGTAGCATCATAGTTCAGACTAAGATGATTTTCCAACGAAGAAATTCTTGATTTTAAGAATTCCTCTTTCTTAAAGTATTGTTTTTGAAAAAGCAGCTTTACTAATAAATAAACCTCTTAATCTTGCTTTACATGCAGCCCATTGTATGTCATAAGGAATGTCTGATGATTCAAGACTATTCACCATTTCATTTAGGATTTCTGAAGCTTGTTTGCAAATATCTTCATTTGACAATAAGTTATTATTTAAGGTCCACTTATTAAACATAGTTTTATTTTTGATATTGGGTTTTATGTTCAATTTTAGTGAAATTCTTGAGTGATCCGAAAAGAATCTGGGTTCTGTAGTAAAGTCCACAATATATTTTGAAATATAATCTGAAATTAGAAAGAAGTCTAATCTGGACCACGAATGATAGCACTTAGAATAATAAGTATATATATCATTCTTGTTTATATTTTTAACAGTGCGGAGGGAATCTATTAAATTATATTCTGTCAGCAAATCATTCATAGCCAGCTTAGATTGAAGATTATAGGTGACAGTGGAGGAACGATCAATTACAGGGTTTATAACTGCATTCCAGTCACCACCCACTATAATATGATGATCCTTATAGGATGCAAGAATATTGTAAATTTTTAAAATGAACAAATGTTGTGAATTACATGGGCCATATAGATTTAAAATTAATAAGGGTTTGTCCAAACCAGCAATAGAAGCAGTAAATAAGCACCACCTCCCTCATCATCAAATTTCTCATAAATAATATTCCCAATGAATTTTGTTTAATGATTATAGCTACACCTCTGGAGTTAGATGAGTCACCTGAAGCTATAATCTTTTGATCCATTTTTTTTAACTCTTTATTCCAATCAATACGTGAAATATGGGTCTCTTGAATAAAACAAATGTTAGCCTGTGATTTAAAGATCATATGAAATAATAGTGACTTTTTCACTTTATCTTGAATGCCTCTAACATTCCAAGAATCTAAAATTATGTCAACAGGCATATTCTACAAGTATAATCATTATTGATGCTATAAAAGTGAACTCAAGGTGCAAATCCAACACAACATTAAAAAGAAGAAGAAAAAATAAAAGAAAAACAGTCTTTAAGTATTCAAGCAAGTCATCAAATAATATTTGTTGAAAGAAAAAGAAAAAAGTTTTTTTAAGAACCATGAAATGTATAATAATATCCTTTATCCTAACCCTAGTGCCTACCCACCAATCCCCCTGTGATAAAGGAAGAGCAGAAGAACATGAAAAAAACATTGTAATTATAGATAATAATAACCTCAAGTTAGAATACAAATTACTCAAAGGAAGCCTAACATAACATAAAGTCTGAGTAATACTACTAAAAATATATACAAAATTAACTAATTTCAAGACGTCCAACATGCTTAATCCCTACTTCTAATACTAATCTAAAGCTCCTATCCTTAAATTGAAATTTATAGAGATTAAATGTATTTCCTCAAGTATTTCAAGAGAAAGTGAAACAAGTAAATAATAAATAAATCACACTCTGCTTAACTAGAACACTCTATCATAAGAAGTAATACAATTAAAACTGAAAGATATGTAAGATAACATATATAAGTATAACAAAACCAACTGGTAACATTATAATATAAGTAAATAAGCATAGCATTACTGAACTAAAGATAATAGTCATGCACTATCTACTGAACCTTCTTTAGTACTTTAGTGATAATTTCATTAATCAACATGACCATTAGTATGATAAAAGTACTAATACCTGTAGAATGAGTATTTAGTTATAGTTCAAATAAAGCAAGATACAACTACCAAGCAACCATATCTCAAAATGAAAAACAATTCAGTCTGGAGATGCATCTATTAACTAGATAATAATAGTACAGGAACTATTCAAAATGAAATATTATAAGCTGTAAGGTTTTAACACTAGTTAATATACATGAATAAAGTATAATTATATTATTAAATAGTAACTTAAACAGCATCATATATATTGGACTGATTGTACAACAATGTGCATACATATAATTTTAAATCAACTTTTTGAATATTTTACTAATGACTCTGTTAGGTTATATAGCCATACTATTCTTCTAAGCTATAGATGTAACATAGCAAAACAGCATGAAAAGACAAGGCTTTTAAAGTAAACATTTTGAAAATCTAATTAAAACAGAAACAAGCAAGCTAAATGCAGTAAATCTAAGGGCTTAAATATATACATGTAGATTCAGCTAATCATATTAAAGATAGTTATTTCAAACCTTTCAAATAAGTAAAGGGTTTCTTAAACATAAACTACTAATCATAAATATCACATCCAGCCTCTGAGAAGAGAGAGAGCAGAGAATAGAAAGAACATGAAACTTTCATATGAACAGGTATACTTTGTAACATTTTTCAAATTAAACACTTCAGTATAATATAAAATATTGTATGAAAAAATATTCTGAATAGGAAAATATGTTCATTTCTTTACACATCCTTTAGAATTTTAATATATAAAACTAACCTGTTCATTTGTTTCCAGAAACATTTTCACTCTGCTTTATGAAAGTAGCAGCTTGCTTTGAAGTCATGCAGACACACTAAAAGTCACTGAATATATTATGTGACATGAATCTGTTTAAATTTAAAAAGCAACCTTCATTTATGAAGAGAAAACACTTTAAATAATAGCCAGATCTATTAAAAAGTTAGTGCTATTGAATACTTGTTGAAAACAAGCAGACCTGTGTATTTGAAACTGTCCTTCTTTCCTCACAAATGATGACATCACCATCCATCTCAGAGAGACTGTAGTGTGCGCATGTTCATGCAGAGCATCAGCTGGAACTCTGAGGGGAAGATTTTCTTGCTAGAATGTTGAGATGGAATGTTTTTCCCCAAAAAAATCATTTAGCTTACACAGAAGGCTGTAACTCCAAAGCTTGTAGTAAAATTAACATATTATCTATTTACACAGCAAGCATATGTGAGAGAAAGAGAAAAAAGTAAATACAGGAATTTAAATGCTTCTATTAATCCACACAAATCTAACAAGCATATATCCTGTCACTGCACACTGTCACACCAAATCCATCATGTGTAAATTACATGACAAGTTCTTAAGGTAATATAATTATGTCACACCAGAATTACAAATCATGTAACACAAATACTGTCATATTAAAGAAAAGAAAAGATCAAACCTTATTGTAGTTCTTCAACAGTAGAATATTAAGATACAGTGTCAAGAAGCTTTTTAAATGTTTTAAGAAAAATGTCTTTTGCATCTTTAGGATCTGAACATACAAATCTTTTGTCATTAGCTGTGAAAGACAAGGTATTAGGATATGCCATTCGAAATCTAATCCCTCTTTTATCAAGTCAGCACAATAGGGGCTAGTTTTGTCTATTTAATTTGATCTGTGCAGGAAGATCTTGGGAAAATGATAGTTTGTGAGACTTCCATATGAATTGTTTCTTTGTTTTAGCAGTTTCTAGGATCTGGAAAGTGTCTTGAAAGTTTAGTAACTTAGTATAAATTAACCTTGGTGTGGAAGAATCTTGCTTTGTATGCAGTGCTCTGTGTGCTCTCTCTACAATTATAGATTTTGAAGAAGCTTCACAATTTAACAGTGTTTCAAAGATATTTTTAGTCACAGATAACAAGTTTTTATTGTCATAAGATTCAGGTAAACCACGAATAATGATGTTATTTCTTGACTCCTGGCTTCCAGATCCAATATTTTAGCTTGTAAATCTGAAACAGTTTTATCTCTAGATTTAAAGTCACTTTCCAATAAGTCTGTTTTAACCTCCAAAGCTAAGATTTTATTTTCAATAGTAACAATACTATTGTTTATTTGCTTTAAAGATTTACTAAAGTCTGTAAACTGTTCTGAAAAGTTTTGTATAGCACTTTGGATTGGTTTTAATGCTATTTTTAGTTCTTCTAAAAGGAAATTTGAGCCATTTAAATCTTTATTACTTACATTAATAGTTTCTGTAGGTTGTCTAGATGATTTCAGTCTTTTGAACCTGAATCTTTTCAGGAGAGAGCATTGAAGTATATTTGGCCTTTGTAGGCTGAGTCTCCATGGAGTCAGATTTTGTAGCCATGCCCAGAAATGGAATGCAGTTAACAGGATACCAGGAACCAGGAACAGACTGGAGCAGTAGGAGTCCCAGCAGCAGAGAGACCAAGAATGTTCTGAGGTAAAATAAATCCCAGGATAATAATTCCAGAAGAAAAAATAATCCAAATGCGTAGAAAAGATTTATAAAATCTTTTAGTATAAAAATTTGAGGAAAAAGGTTGATGTATAGTTGTAAAAAAAAACAAAAGTTAAATAGCTGTGAGGAGCTCAGAGAGTAAGGACTAGACTAGTCGGCAGCCATCTTGGAATCAGAAAATGTTGAAACTTAAAAAACTACAACTGGAAGTGAGTTACTTTGCAGAATGTAAGAAACAGGGAATAGTACTGGAAGGTTTACAATCCTGGCAGTACCCATCAGGTTTGGAAGCTGGAACAGAATTTTACAATGAACTACTTTCTCTATTTGACAGACATTGTACTGAACTTATGGACATGATGTGTAAGCATTATGCCATATCCATAGAAAAATTGACAAATGAGGTCACTGGGTTGAATAATGACATAAGGACACATCCAGACTTTATGAGGTACCATTATGATTACAAGAGAGTGTTTTCATCAACTGACCAACAATTAGTTAAGAACTCTGAGGCGAAATTAAAGAAACTAAGAAGGGATATTAATGACTACAAAAATGGATCTGCCTACCCTAAACCACCTCCCATTCAGGTAAAGGCATTTTGGTCAACAAACTTAACGCAATAACTTTGTGTGTCCTTATGGTAGTAAAGACTCTGAGCCTGCAATGCGCGTAGGAACAGGTGTCGGAGAATTAGATGCATTTGAAGGAGAGTGGAGAAATGATGACCCTGACTTGCGCCCAGCCAACAATTTGGCTAACAACAACCACTTTAACACTAATGACAGTAATGATTCTTTTTCCAACAGGGGCCAAAACCACCAACGGAGATACAATTTGAGGGGCAGGAAAGAGAACATCAATTACAACAGATAACTTCAGCACCCGTTATTTTATTAAACAATACTGGAGACTTCAAAGTGTACAATTACTCTAATTTTAGTATTAGACACGAACTTTGTAACCTTTTTAGCAAAGGACTGACCTTTGTACCTGATGAGCACTTTGACCTACCAGCGACTTTGATTGACTTGAAGTTATACATCCGAAAACTTAACCTGTCCTTGATTTTTGGAGACAAGCCTTTTGTAGAAGACCCTTTGAGGGTATCTAGTACTTACAATCCACCAATTTGCCCCCCCTTTATCTTTGTTTGAACACATGTGAGAGGTCAACTTCAGGGCTCTCTACACGACTAGAAAGAGGAATACCATTAAGAATGTTTCAGACAATGAAGTAGAAGCCTTGAACCTAGTTAGAACTTTACCGGTCAGAGTTTTGAGACCAGACAAAGGAGGTGGTTTGGTGATCATAGACAAAGAGGAATATGATAGGAAAATGTTGGACATTTTGAACAGTAACACCTATGTTAGATCAAGTATCAATGAAATGAACACTGCATATAAAATTTTTTTTTTCCTTCTTTAGGGACTTATTGATTGAATGCTTGATCAGCATTGATATTTACAACTATATAGTGGTTCCTAACCCAAAAACACCTAACTTATTTGGTTTACCTAAGATTCATAAAAACCTTCAAAACCCCCCTATGAGGGCTGTAGTCAATGCCAGGTCTTCTATTACCTACGCTTGTGCCAAGTTCGTTGATGAGTTATTAAAGAAGTATGTGTCCCAAGAGTTACAAATAGTTAAGGACTCCTGGGCTTTTTTTAGAAAATGTAGACAAATTTGAATACTGTGACAACATAAATTTTCTTACAATAGATGTAGTCGACCTTTACTTCTCCATACCCCCATGACATAGGGATTGACTATTTCACCAGGAACCTAATAGCACATGGAGCGGAGAGTGATAAGATCCGTCTAATTCAAGAACTATTAGACGTGATCCTGAACAATAATTATGTTGGATTTAATGGGGGCATACATAAACAAATAATTGGAGTAGCTATGGGTTCCCCTTGTGGAGCCAGCTATGCCAATTTAGTACTGGCCCAGTGGGAACACGACTATGTATTTAAAGACAACAATTTTCAGAAAGTCAAACTATATAACAGGTTTTTGGATGACATTTTCATCATGTTTCAAGGTAACGTAGGGGATACAAGTAACTTTGTTGAAGTTTTAAATAACAGCACTCCATTTTTGAAATTCACATTTACTTTTGGTGAATACACCATTAACTATTTAGATGTTGAATTGAAGAGTGATGACATTCATAGGGGTTATGTTGCTAAAACTTACAGGAAACCCACGCACTCTAACACTATGTTACACTTTTCTAGTTGCCACCCGCTACACCAGAAAAAATCTGTTTTAGAGGGCCAACTAGTTAGAGCAGCAAGAATGACTACTGAGGACTACGCTTTCAACGAGGAATGTACCTTGTTGAAATGCATGTTAATGATTCGTGGGTACCCCGAATCATTGGTTGATGACACAATAGGATAAGTTTGTAGGAAAAGGGGTTTGGGTTTTTTTAATCCCATTCTGACTTTGAAACAAGTCAATGTGAACCTGGTAGAGTCAGACGAAGTTACATTACAGATTTTTGGTGTCCACTCTCCTAGCACGGGTCAAACCATTTTTCCCCAAGAGAAGTACAATAAAAAATGTTTCATTACTTCTTTTTCATTAGAAGCTAAATACATTAGCAATGTACTTAGAAAGAATTGGCAGTTATTATCCTTTGATAAAGAACTTACAGAGAAAATAGGGGACAAACCTGTTATCATTCTCAGAAAGGGCAGAAACCTCAAAAACATTATGGAAAGATCTTCAATAAAGCATATTAGAATTGAAGGCACATACAAATGTGAGACATGTAACTATTGTAAATTTATATCTACAGGGTCCACATGTATAGTGAAGCAACGTCTGTTTAAAGCAAAGGGTTGTTACAATTGTAACTCAAAATCAGTGGTGTACTTAGCTGTGTGCCAGTCATGCCCTGCCTTCTATATAGGGAAGACTGACAGAAAACTCAAAGAGAGAATTTACGAACACACGTACCACATTAGGAAGAAGAGCAATACTAACGCCCTTGCAAGACATTGTAATAACAACCCTTCTCACACTTTCCTTTTTAAAGTTATGGACCATGTACTTATAGATGAAAGAGGAGGACCTCAACAATTGTTATTAGAGAAAAAGGAACTTATTTGGCAACTTAAAATGAACTCTTACACTCCACCAGGGTTGAACGAAGTTACTTCTTTGACTTGTGTTTTAAAGTTAAGAAACCTGCTAACGTAGGACTTCTTTATTTTCATTTTCATCTTTATTTTCATTATTATTTTCATTATTATTTTTATTTTTATTATTACAAGATGCTTGAACCTAATCATTCCCGTGTTCTATTTTTTTGGCTTCCTGTTTTGTCCCATTTTTTGTTTAGCACACACATGGTCTCCACGTGTATTGTCTTCCCTTTTACTATTTTTCCCATTTATTCTTTTATTTTTTCATTTCCTCATTTTTCACATTCATTATATATATTTCATATATACTTTACATTAAAGATCATTTGAGCAACTATTTGCTATGACCTTAGCGACTTCTATTTGCCTTGAGTGCAATTCTTAAAGTTGAAGAACCCTTGCAGCAGCAGTATTGAGCTGTTACCTCACACTACACTTTTTCACCCTACAGGAACTAGCCTTCTAGAAAACCTGTTAGGGCTGTATTAGTGACATCCGTCACTTTTTAGTTGTTCCTTAGTCGTTTTTAACTTATTAATTTTTTTTCCCTACCTGTAAGAATTTTGGGCGATTGGTTCTTATGTTGAACCTTAAGTCTGGCTTTTAAACTTTAATTCACAAATTTTTAGACTTTAGAAACATTGTTTTTCTGACCTCTGCAGCGTTTCGCTGAACTTTGATCCTTACCTTATCTTATCTTTACTTTGTATAGTTTCGTTCAGGATTTGTATTTATTTTTGTCAGGTTCGACATTGTGGTTTGACTTGATTCTTGCTTACTTCTAGACAAACACATCTTTTTGTGTAAGCAACAACGAGCTTTTAATGTTTAGACCCATGGTATTTTTAAGTGTTATGTTTACCTGTTGTCAATGTCATTGAACATCAACAGCTGTGGATTTACTTAGGTGTTGCATCTCTTTTTCTCTCTCTTGTCTTTCGCTACTTTATTTACTTGTTACCTTTTTGCATACAGTACCAACTCATTTGCAGAACAATGTGCCATATTCATGGGCACGGTTGTGAACTGATTTTTTGTTTGTCTGGCTATCCGCCTTTTTCGCATGCTCAGTATCTGCATGGCTTTGAAGTGCCGTATTGTAAATCCGGCGATTTGTTTGTTTTGGTTTAGACGTGTCTTTTACGCAATGCCTTGCCGTATATTTTTTTACTGAAACAACTGCATTTTGACTTGTTTTGGCTGATACAACTGTGCATACTAAAGGTTAGAAAGTGTTTTCATTGCAGCTTGGTGCTTTACCCGTTGCTTAAGGAACAATTTAAAAAAATATTTTCACATACTGTTGTTGCATTCTGTTGGCTTTGAAATGACAAGTAATTTCTGTGTTAGATATTTAACATGGAAACATATATATTCGGTTATTTAACATTAGAAATAACACTCCTTTTATTAGAAATGCCTTTGAAATTCCACTTATTGCAGACTCCTAGTCGAGTTGCACTGTTTATTTAACTGTTTATTTATTTATTTATCATTGATTCTTCATTATGTATTAGAGATGTGTACTCTTTATTACTTTCTTTTTTAAGCAATGGATACTATATTTGTATATACTTAGTTGCAAGCATTACTTCATTTTATTTTCTTTTTAACCACAAGATTCTGTATGAGTTTCGTTTACCCTACGAAAAATCGAAAAATTGTTGTTAAAATGTATTTTAAAGGAAACAAACCATATTTACACTTGAATGTGTTCATAAACTTTCACTAAGACATTCTTTGTTACTGTTATCAAGTTTGTGTTTCTTCTTTTTTTGAAAACTTTTTTATGTTTGGAACTTCGTCTATACAAAGTAGACATTTATTTATGCTTTTAATGTAATACAACTTTAAATGTGAAGGTATGTCAGTGGGTTCAATTAAGGCAGCTGTTTGTAATTTTGTAATACGCTCCTTTTTTGGTGCCTTTTTGTTTTTAAATTGTGTTAGATGATTTTTTTACTTTGTCTGAAGAAGTCTTCCTACTAAGGGAGACGAAAAGCACTTTACTTTCATATTTCCTAATAAACCTTTGGAGTTTTACACCTGCTGGTTCGGAATCTTTTGGTTTGTTTTTTGACAGTTTGTTTTTCTTCAATTTTGGATTTCTTCAATTTTGGAATATTTTGTTTCATACTAGATACAAATTCTAATTCTTGAAGGAATATGAAAAGTTGGAATTCAGCCATATAACAAATAAATTAAACAACTCTATTTATCTAGGCCAGCATGGAGAAGAAGGTGGTACTACTCCCCCCATGTAGATGTAGGTCTCAATATATTATCATTACTATTTCATTGTAAGTCATGGTATCAAGCTTAATGTCTAGCCATTGAAGTTACAACTGACATTTGTTACTATATTGTTAAGTATTATCACTTTTCAACAACATTTCTTCAGTTTCAGAAATTTCGCTCATCAGTTCTACAAGCTCAAACAGTTTGTGAATGTCCTGGTTTTTCCACTTCCTACTGATTGCTTTCTTCCATAATAACATTATCAAGTTAAAAAGCACATTAGTATGTGTAGCTCAATTTGTGTGTGTGTATACCTTTAGAAAGCTATCCAAGGGCTTGCACTAGGGTATAAATAATGAGCACGTGAGCCTGACTGCCATTTTGTAGTTAGTTGTTGAGATGTGAACATGTAAGTATGTAAGCTCTGTTTGTTAGTTAGTTCATTCATATTTAATGATGCTGCTATCCATCCTGATGTGTTTGTATATATTAAAGCATCTGAATGAAACCCCAAGCCTTCTTATTGTTTGTAATAGAGACGAACTTGCGACATTGTGTTAGAAGTGGCATGTCTAAAGGACATGGTGCCAGGAGCTGCATATCTAACAGGTCCTGAAGTTAGAACCGGCATAGTAAAGGGGCATGAACCTTAAAATGGCTTGGCAAAAACTATTTAAGGCATTTATCCAGATGTTCATGGAATAAACAGTAGTGGACCATCCCAAAAATGTGCATACTTTGTAAAACAGGTCAGAAATGAATTTCAGGTATTAAACTTGCTCAGCACTATTTCTTTTCACATAATATGAAATGAGGCCTACAGAACGTTTTAAATAATTTCTGCCTAAACAACTATGTATGATATTGGTAAAAATATTCAAATTACTATGGAAAATGTTTGAAATAAAGTCCTAATTGCATAAAACAAATAAAATAAGGGAAATAACCAAATTTTTTGCAAAGCATGTGTATTTTCATATTAAGCAAAGATATCTGACTTTTCAGAAGTGTATAAAGTGTTTGCATGTTTGTGCAGTTTTACAGTAAAGCTATTTCGCAAAGTACAGTCATTACAATGCATATTTCACAAAGTAATGCATTTAGAAGAGTTTACTGTGCATTTGAAAGTTGTTACAAGCTCATAGAACAGTTTGTTCATACATAATTACAAGGGCCATATTTTCAGTCTGTTTGTGTATACTTTGTGGGTATGGCAGATGGATTCCAAAAGCGTAGTGCACTTGTGTTTGACAGTAATTTTGCTGTGAATTAGACAGTGTTTGAACAAGAGAATGACATTTTCATACAGGCTGCATTTTCTGATAAAGATGACCATACAAAGGCATTTATTCTACTTGATTTAGCTGTGTCAGAAGCTATAGAAAGGGAACACTCATTTGTGTATGCATCTGCTATTTATGCTGGAGAGGGGGGAACTATCGTACTGTTGTACAGGCTGAGTCAAGGGAGGATCCAGAGTGTTTAAAATGTAAATTTAGAGAAATGTGTAATCGCAGACAAATGTTACAATGAAAAGGCACTTATTTTACACAAGGGATCAAAAGCCTGGTGAAACTTTTGCAGCATATATAACTGACCTGAGAAATAAGGCTAAAACATGCAGATTTGGTGACTTAAGGGATGAGTTGATAAAAGGCAGACTTGTTTGTGGTATAAACGATGATGCTGTGAGAAAGATTTTACTTCATGACAGTGATTTTTTGAATAAGGCCATTGAGATTTGTCAGATATATGAGCTTACAGAAAAGCACACACATATGCTTACAAATGAGAACAGCTCTAGAAGGCACTGTGATAAAGCTCATGTTGATAGCACGCAGCACATTGTTAAAAGCAACAGGCCCAAGTACATGGCAACTGCAACCCCTGTAGCACTCACTGATAAACCCCAGAACTTTCTAGCAAATTCCAGACTTTGCACAGCCTCAGTGAAGCATAAGAGTCAGTCAGCACACTCAATGCATGGGCTCCAACCAAATTTCATTGTCAACTGCCATAATTGCAGCAGTAATCATGAATCTAAAGGGGAAAAGTGTTTAGCTTTTGGTCAACAATGCCACAAATGTAATAAATGGAATCACTTCAAAAGATTTTGTAAATCAAAGGGCCCACACTATTTTATTTAAAGGAAATATTTTAAGAACGAGTTGATCAGTTAGACTGTGACAAGCCTACTCTTTATGTTGATGGTGTGTCAGTGCTTCATGAAATGGTTAATGCAGTTGATTTAAGGGCAAAGAATGAAGTATTTTGCACTGTTTGGATACATGGCAAACCCACAGAGCTCAAACTTTGCACAGGTTCTAAGTGCAATGCTATGTCTGCAGAAACACTTTCTAGAGTATAAAGAGAAAGTTAAAACAAGCTGCTAACCAACTCAGTAAATGCTTCATTCCCCAGATAAAAATGAACAGCATAAAAAATGAAGTACTGAAACAAAGCAACCAGGCAGATCAAAGAACCATCTGAAGAAGCTTTTCAACGAAAGCGCTCATCATTTGTACAAAATAAATTTTATTGGTTTTATAAAAACGAGAGACTGCCTGGTAGCTTTGTTTCAGTACTTCATTTTTTATACTTTCTAGAGTATGTAAAGGTAAAAGGCTTTATTTGGCAAGGTGTGAGAAACTTGTTGTTTATGGCGGTGAAGAAATTCTAACTGAAGGCTCAGTAGTACTTTCATGTTACTTCCAGAAGTGTAGAAGAAGCTACAACTTGTTATTTTATGTGGTCAAAAAGCAAATTCAGTCATTATTAGGACTCATAGACTTTGAAAATGGGCCTGATTTCATTTAATAAGGAGGTCCATCATGTTAGTGTAAAAGACCACTACTCTAATTTTGCCCATCACATTTTTTCTACCTATGCTGATCTGTTCCAAGACAAACTAGGCAAACTTCCAGTTGTGTACTCCATGAAGTTAGACCCCGAGGTCAGTCCAGTTATCAGACCAGCACGTAACGTTCCAATAGCCATGCAGGAGAGTTAGATAAAATGGTGTAACAAGGTGTAATTTGTCCAGTGGAAACTCCATCTGAATGGGTATCTTCCATGGTGGTAGCTCATAAGAAATGCTCAGACGACATCAGAATATGTATTGACCCATGAAATTTGAACAAAGCACTAAAAAGACCTCATCACCCAATGTGCACAGTTGAAGAGGTTGCAGCCTTGATGCCAAATGCCAGTATTTTTTCTGTCTTAGATGCAAAGAGTTCATTCTGGCAAATTCAGCTTGACAAAAAATCCTCTATGCTCACTACTTTTAATACTCTATTTGGAAGGTTCAGATTTTTAAGAATGCCACTTGGGATAAATTCTTCAAGTGAAGTCTTGCAACAAGCAGTGGAGCAAATTTTTTCTGGGTATCCTTGTGCTATTATAGTAGATGACATATTGGTAGGGGGTGGTGTTGAAGCCGAGCATGACAGAAACATCAGAAAAGTTCTAGAAAGGGCACGTCAAGTTAATCTTAAGATCAATGCACAGAAATGCAAATTCAGGCTACAAGAAGCTCCTCATGTTGGTCATTTATTCAAGAGTAAAGCCCTATGACTAGACCCTTTAAAGCAAAAATCCATTCTCTAGATGCCAGCTCCAGATAATTTTCAAGCTCTACAATGTTTTCTTGGCATGGCCAACTATCTAGGCTAGTTTGTTCCAGATTTGAGCCAATTTTCAGCACCACTCAGAGAGCTGACATGTAAAGATGTATCCTGGTCTTGGTTAGAGCAACACTAAACAGCATTTGATGTCCTGAAGCAGAGAACTGCCAGTCCAACAGCACTCAGATACTATGATGTTCACAAAACAATTACACTTTCCTGTGATGCTTCAAAATATGGACTTGGTGCAGTTATTCTTCAAGAGGATCGACCTATTGCCTATGCATTGAGAACTCTACCTGAAATGAACAGCAGTACGCCCAGATTGAAAAAGTGCTTTTGGAAATTGTGTTTGCATGTTCAAAGTTCCATGATTATAGATCTATCCAGATCAAAACAGATTACCAACCACTAGTCACTATACTGAGAAAACCAATGCATTCAGTTCCAGCCCGACTGCAATGTATGATGCTGAGATTGCAAAAGTATAATTTCAATCTTGTCTAAAAGAAAGGCAAACTTCTTTATCTTGCTGATACATTATTCAGACACAGAAATACAACTGAACAGAATGACAATCAAGGTTCTCAATTGTTTGATGATTTTGAAGTTATGGAATTGAGAATGTTTTCTTCCACATGTCTTGATGAACTGAAAGATCACACAGTCATAGATCCAGTTTTACAGAGGCTCAACCACTTTATCAATCAAGGATGGCCATCACAGCAATCTAGTTTACCTCAAGAAGTGCAACCTTATTTTCCATACAGAGATGACATTTTGTCTGACAAAGGTATTATAATGAAACATCTGAAAGTAATTGTTCCAAAATTCTTGCAACCCAAGTACATTACTATTCTGCATCGTGGTCACCCAGGAATGGAATCTACCAAAAGAAGGGCAAGAGAGATAGTATTTTGACATTCTATGTCACAAGACATTGAGAGAGCACTTTTATCTTGTTCAGTATGTCATAGTACTAAGCCTCATCAACAAAAAGAACCACTTCAGCTTAACCAGATTCCAGAACTACCTTGGTCGACAGTAGCCACTGATATCTTCAAGTGGAATGGTCAGCATTATTTGGTGTTAATAGACTTTTACTCCAATTAGTTCAACATTGACCTATTTCCTAAGCTAGTATAGCTCCCCCATTGTATTTCATTGTAGAAGTAATAGACTGCAGTTTTCCATTATACCACAAGGTGGAGCTCCTTTTCAGGAATATCAAAGACAATTTCGAAAGTGAAAGAGAGGAGACTGGAACACTAGCTGAAGGAGGGAAGACTGAAAGACTAGCTGAAGGGAAAAGGGCCTTGCAGTATGACTGAATTTTTTTTTCTTCTAGTGTTATGGGACAGAGAAGTGAGGTAGCAGTTTGTGTCTGTCTCTTGCTGAAATCCTGGATGATGGTATTTTGTGGATTCAGGAGAAAAGTTCTGAAACCAGTAGTTCCACACCTACATATGATTCAGCAAGAAAAGGAGTTCCCTTGGGCCTAGTGCAGAGATGCCATAGATGACTATCAGAGTTCTGGCGGGTGATTTTCCATTTTTCTCATTGGAGGAACTGTGGTGCCTGGTCACTGGGATATTCTTGATGGAGTGGTGAGATGCTTTAGGCTGTCATATTTTTAATACTTTTATAAGACTGTGGATTCCCCCCAAATGCTTTCTGGATTACAAATAGCTGGTATTCCATATGAGCTCCAACCTTGGGCCCCATCATGCCAGCAGTAGGACTGTAAGTAGTCACTGGCCAGTGAACAGGGTACAATAGAGTGTCTTATAGCTGGTCTGTTTAGATTGATGTAGGGGATAGAGGGTGTTAGTACTGTTACCTTAAAGAAACTTTATTGCTAAATGACATTGCATTTTCTCATATTTGTATTGTTGCATTATAAATCATTACTGTTCAGTGACATTGCATTTTGCTTGTGTTTATACTGTTGCCTTAAAGACTCTTCATTGCTAAATGACATTGCATTTTCTCATGTTAGTACTGCTGCCTTCAAGACTCTTTACTGCTCAATGACATTGCCTCTTTTCCATATCTGTACTGTTATATTATAACCCTTTTTTTCCCTCAATGACATTGCATTTTTTCTGTGTTTGTATTGCTGCATTATAAAAGCTTTACTGCTCATTGATATTGCCTTCATGTGCATGTTTGAATGTCAAGATTTTTTCTGTTGAGTTCTGGGGAAGGGGTAAATGTATGGTTTCATTACATGCATATCTCATTCTGCCTTACTTCTAACTGGTGCACTGTTGAAATAATTTATTTGTTGTTGTGCTACTGCCCTTTAAAACTAAAATGTCACCTAGAATAAAATCTGTTATCACTTGCCACCTTGGGGTGTTGGGCCTAAAGAAGGGGTGTCACCAGAGTTTGGTAGGAAGGAACCCATATCTACTTTAGCTACACCTGTGGGTGTACTACACTAGCATCCATCACAGACAATACTAAGATGAAACGTCATTTTGCTGTACATGGTAGTCCACACAAAGTTATTTCTAACAATGGCACACAGTTTACAAGCCAACAGTTCAAAAGATTTGCAGAAGAATAGGACTTTACTCATGTCACAAGTAGTCCAGATTACCCCCCCAGTCAAATGGTTTGGCAGAACTGCACGTTCCAGTACAAAGTGCAAAACAGTTAACTGAGAAGTCAGAACAAGATGATACTGATGTTTTCTTTAATCTCTTAAATCTCAGAAATGCTCCTCATGATAAACATCTTGGTTAACCTGCTCAGAGACTTCTGTTGAGACAAACCAGAACCCCTTTACCAATCAGTAGTCAATTGTTGGTTCCATGTGTCAAGAACACTAGTTAAAGCCAATCTGTTGAAGAAACACCTATCCCAGAAGTCCTACTATGATAAGACCAGTAGACCACTCAATCCATTATGAGAAGGAGAAGTGGTAAGGATGCAAACGTACAAAGGTTATGATCAGATTGGTATAGTGAAGAATATTGGTCCACAGCCAAGACTGTACATTATGGAATGAGAAGGAGCAACGTTTAGGTGGAATCAAAAACATTTGAGATCAGTGTCTGAGCCTATACCACAGCAAATAGCATGTGAAAGAGACTCTTTATCTCAGAGTGAGTTGTCCGGTGTTCCAATTCCAGAGGAAGTTCCAGAGGACATTCCTGTTCCTATGATGAATCCAGAAGCTCCTGATATGAGTTGTGCACTGCAGATTGTCCCTGTTGCTAGATCGAGTCCCAACTGTTATGTGATGAGATATGGTTTAATCTTTAAACCCTGTAGCAGACATGAAGCAATTTGGACATGAACATTGTGTTTTATTTCCAGTGTGTATAGTAATGCATGTCTAGCTCTGATATTCTTTTGCATGAAGGGCAATCTTTTTTCAGAGAGAAGATGTAGATCAATATGTGTGTATATACCTTTAAGAAGCTATTCAATGACTTGCACTAGAGTATAAATACTGAGCACATGTGAGCCTGACTGCCATTTTGTAGTTAGCTGTTGAGATGTGAACATGTATGTATGTAAGCTCTGTTTGTTAGTTCATTCGTTCATTCGTTCATATTTAATGGCACTGCTATCCATCCTGTGTTTGTATATATTAAAGCACCTGAGTAAAACCCCAAGCCTTATTATTTGTAATAGAGAAGAATTAGTGACAGTATGCTTGCTCTAATGTCCCCATCTGGAATATTCAACAGAAATGCTACTGGCATTAATGTTATTTTCTGATCATACTAGATCTCATCTAGGCACTTGCAGTTGTCTTTTAAAAGTCAATATTTTTTACACTCCCAAAATATACGTATCAACAATTCTGATAATTCACTCTAGCATCTACAGCATCTCTTGAAGTTTTAGGGAACATCCAGTGTACCTTGTCTAGAGTATAGAAATATTTGTACCGCACATAAAAAATATATCTGTACATAGATTTCTAAATGAAAATTCTGAACCTTCTTGACCAGGTAGCATATCTCAGGAAAATGAGTATCACATGCCACTGCACTGGTGATAAAAACCTTCTGACCATTCTGAATCAGCTGGCTTTAAACTCCATCCAAATAGATGGTCTGACCTCATGCAAGGCCTTATACATATTACTCACAACTCCTCTGAGATGTCTATCCGACAATCTTGCTATCTGCAACATTTTACTGTCCATAGATAAACAAGTTAATATATGTTTATTTTTTCTTTACAACTGAGCAAAGAGCATAACTCAACCAGTTAAACAAAGAGTATTCTTAAGAAGTCCCAGGATGAAAGCGTTTAATAAAGATTTTGATACGCTAACTGGTTGAGATTGACCCCTTTTGTTTCACATTTGGTTCCAGTTCCTTGCATTTTCTTTGTGATTGGATTTGGTGCTGGTTTTTGATCTGACTTTATTTACCTGGTCAAACAGCATTCCTATTCAACAATACTTCTCCCATGTTATGAAGGCAAATGCTTTTTGTAGTTGTTCCCAATACTTATCTCCTAATGCGTGCCTTGCCAATACACAGTACTGGAATGTCAACAGTGTATGCCTCAGTGACTGCACCAAAATGCCCACCAAGGTGGGTTGGCCTTTTTACCAAACTGCTGCATCAGGATCTAACCTTCTAGGTCAGAATATATACCCTTACCTTTTTTCCATCTGCTCACAACTGATTGTGATTCTAACAGGCAAACTATCCTCAGAATGCAGATTTCCAATAATGCAGTATATTAGGACACCTAGTCCTCCTCTCTTCCATGGTGATAATTTATCATATACTACTCTAGGAACCTGCACCCCCCAAAAAAGTTTTTATCATCTGTTGAGCACCCTAAAGAAAGGATTTCTTTGGGAATTGTGGAATTACCTGGAAGATACATAATAAATTATCAACTAAAAACATTTGAAAACTTGAACCATCTGAGCTAAATCTAAATTAAGCAATCTCCAGGTCATAAACAACTACTGATTTTGAGTTTTGACTCTTTGATAAGAAATCTTTGCAGACTTTAAAAATGTTGATGCCAAATATACTTAATACACTTTATGTGTCTTTATGCCACAGGTATAGAAAGCATTCCTACAAGAGCAGATCTGGAGTACAGTTGACTACTGTAGCTTGTAATTAAAAACATTTACTTTATATCCTGCAATCAAACTGAAGTTTTCTAAGTTATCAAAGATGCTAAATAACTGTCAGGGTATCCTAGAAACAATAAGCATACAATGGCAATTTTGACCTATTTTGTAACCATCAACATCTACCTGCCTAAATGTTATGGCTAATGGTGCCAATAAAGAACAAAAATTGGGAGAACAGCACGCGGCTTTGTTTAGTTCCCTCTCCTAGGTAAAAGTTATTTGAATGCTCAGCATTTACCTTCACTTTTGCAATGACTCCAAAGTCCATATTTCACAGTAATACAATAAAATTCCAGGGGAAATTAAACAGATGTAAGATTCAAGCAATTCCTGTTTACCCTGTCAGAACCTATCTGTGTCCAAGTTCACCGCCACTAAAGGGTTTCCTGTACATTCAGTCTTTTGACTTCATAACAATGATTTTAATATATTTGTCAAAAGTCTAATGATGAGACATAAACCCACACTATTCAAAAAGTACCAGCTGAGAAAGAGAGAGGACCAGCCAAGAGATGCATTAATACCTTGTAATCTAGATTTGAAACTGAAATTGGTCACTAAGATTTAAGCCTTACAAAATCTTTATGTCTTTTTTAGCATTACTGCAATGGTTGCTTTTCTACACGAGTGGGGTGCTTCTTGGATAGGTAGTACTTTATTCATTTCCACTAACAGTCCTGATATAATCTGCTTATCCTCTCCTGCAGTATCACCACTGTAAGCTCATCTGAGCCTGTGATTTCTGAAGCATCTTTAAGATATGCTTCATCTCCTGTTAAATTAAAGGGGGTATTAACTTTGTACAAAGTTCCAGTGCAAGCTGGGATTCCCACAAATCCCATGATTTTATCCCATAAATTATTAATAAGGCCATCTAAAAATAAACACTTTCATAAATTCTGTATAGGTGCTTTAAATTTAGTCTGGGCCATCTGTTAAATATTTTCTCGTGAGGTTACGTATTATACTAACTGCACTTCCTCTTTAAACTGCCTCAGCCTTTATACAATGCCCTTTTGAGCCTTTGAAGAGTTCCCAATAAACACTATCTGTAAAGCTCTGTCTTAAAGTCTGCATCCCTTTGGATGGGTTAAGTAATATACCACTATCCTTTTTTTCATGGTCAAGCCTTACGACATAGCCTTTCCTGTCATATTCTAATAGCAATCTTTTCATTCTTATAGATGCTGGCAGTACAATTCATTAACTTATTTGTAAAGTGCCCTTAAACATATCCTGACTTACAAGGAAAGACTCACATTAAGTCCCTTCTCCAATACCTTTGAGTTGCTTGCATATGCTCCTCTTTAGTGAGATCTTAAAATGCTTAAGATCTGAAAAATTAATTCCTCACTCTCCAAATAATAATTCTTGACTTAAAAAATAGTTTCATTCAAACAGGGTAGGGACATGATCTGGAAAATAATTGGAAGTATTTCTCTGCTGCAAAATACATAAATCACTTTGTGGGACAAATATATTATTTCTATCTTAGAGTATCCTTTGGTAACCTTTAAATAATGTGTCACCACTCTTTGCCTGTGCTTTATTCACTAAATCAGTCAACTCCATAAACCTGGAAATGTATCTCCATATCCTGGATATGTACAGCTCTCTAGGTCCTTTTATGAATGTCTTTCTGTGATGCAACTAGATTTAAGTCACCATCCATCACAATGGTACCTTCTAGCCTATCTATTCAACCTAACAACATTCCCTTAACTCTATCAGAGATCAGAGATTCTGGGTGACCTATAAAGAGTGATCAGTAAAAGCAATCTCTTTCACTAAAACATATCTACCATGGACATCTAACTAAACATCCTTTAACTCACATCTCAAACCTGAGATACTAACATAATTACATCCCTCTTACTAGACTCACAATATAAAGAGAAATAGGCTCCTTGATAATTTAACAAAACCATTTTGGCAAGTTTAGCAATATCAATGTTAGGGACAATTTCTTGATATAGATGATCACATTATTCCTCTTAATAGGGTTATATCTAGCCCATTAAAACTGCAAGAAACAATTCTCATCAAATCATTACGACTTCTCTCCCATTTGTGCCTGCCATCAATCCCTGCAGTCCCTTTGTTCTCCACTAGGAGGGTTCCCAGCAACAACCAAAAACTGAATCACAGATGTTAGTATCTTGCCAAATATTAATAAACTATGTGCCCTATATTGAAAAACATTTCTTTTTACTATTTTCATTTCTGCTGATTCAAATTAGCAATCTTTTAAAACCTTTTAACACATACAAGATATAATGCTCCTTGCCACTCCTACCATCCCTTCTATAGTATGCTAGCCATTTAAATGATTTCCTTCCAAGGCATGGCTAGGAATGGTGAAGAATAAGTCCATGTGCTCTGTTTCTGCAGCCAGTCTTGTGCTTTCGATACATTTGTGAAAATTACAAAAAACAAAGATGACATTTCACAAACAACAGCATTTATTAACTAACATATAAACCTCCTTTTCCCAACAGCCTTGCGTACCAAGTAGTCTCTGTATATTTGAATATTTTGTGCCCAAAGTTAACCCACTCAAAAATATCTAATAAGTAATTGTTTAGTCATCACATCAGAAATAAATTCTAATCCCCAGCTACTTATTTCAGAACTGACAATTTATTCAGTGCATCATCTAAATTTGTGATGTTCCTTTAATTACCATCAAAACCACTTCATTCAAAAGGATTCAAAAATTAAAAAGTATCTGATTCTATATAATCCACACTGCTACAGCTTTCCACATAGAACACTGAGTGGAAAAAAGTGGGAAAGGGAAGATATTGCATATCAAAACCCCTTCAACTTTTGGCAATCTGGTGAAGTACCCTTATAAACTAACTTTTACAATCAAAACATCAAATGTAATTATGCAGTCATCCATAAAATAAAACCACAACCCAACAGTTCAATATTTATTTTATTATTAAACTTAGTCACAAAGCATCAGTCAAAACACCTTACACCTTTCAAGATTATTGGAGACCCAACAACCTCATTCTCAAAAAATGCCCAATACTCCAAAGCTACATAGATAAACCATGTCTGATTAACATTTCTTAGTATGTACATTCACATTCAGCTCCTGACAAAAGACAAAATTGTAGCCTCTCCAAATATCCTCCAAAGACAGCAGTGATCACACATTGGCTAATAATCACTACATTCCACACAGTCAGTCCTCAGAGTTTTTAGACCTCTTTACAATCAACTTTTAATTACCTGACATCCAGGAACTTAACTGAACAAAACAGTGCCCATTATACGTGTTGCTAAACTCACTAGCTTTTCTCATGCTGCAGAGCACTGCCTCAATATTAGAAAGGGCTCCTTTGCACTACTGTCTGGTTACACAATCACGTGTGTTCAGATGTCACTCAGTTTTTAAACCATTCTACTGCTACAACATCACAGTTCATGCCAGACATGAATGGCTTCCAAAGAGCTGTGGAGGTGAACGAAGGTCTTGGTGCCTGTTGTAAAGAAAATCTTTAAAAATCAGGGTATACAATACCGTACTTAAATTTCTTGTGCCAGCATATTTACATTGCTCATTTCCTTCTGGTGCTTGCACTAAAATTCTGTTCTACATAAACATGCTGGTTACAAAGTACATCAAAACTTTCTTGGACACCCACTGCAAGGAAAACAACTTTCCTCTCAATGACAAAATAGCAAGTCACATCAGAAAGTTCAGGGGGTACCTATGAAAATCCACTGATCTGGAGACAAAGACCCTGTACACCCTTTGAATTACAGTATTGAAAGCTGCCAAACCAGTCTACTCCATCAGTCGTACCACTATAATGGAAATGTAGCCCCTCTGTTCCACCTTTTCTATCACACAGATGATCCCGACGTGTTCCTCCTAAGACTTGACCTAAATCCACAGCTCATCTTCCAGCATCTCATTCTGGACTTGAGCAACAGAGATGTTCTTTAACATTTCCTTGCAAATTATTACTCACATCCAAGTGTGTGGTTGGGACTACTTCCATCCCTTTCATTTTTTAATGTTCTGGGCACGGGGTCATTTGATTTGTTTTCTCTGTTATCCAGTTTAATTCGGACTTGTTCAATGCAAGCTCTCTCTCCGTCTCTCTTCTCACATCTGGAACACTTTTTGAAGTTTGCCTCCTTCCAAGCTAGCAGATGCTACATCTTGAATGGTCTGGCTAATGAAGTTGTCATGGAAACTGTTTTCTTGCTTATCTTATGTCCTTGAGCATGGTAACTGATTTTTATTGAAGTCCATAGAAGGCAGGTAGTCAAAGGCACCACAATTACTGAATATATTATGTGTGAGCCTGTAGCTTGTTATTCTATTTCAAAACGTTTTTACAGTCATTTTATATTTTTGAGTTATTTTGTCACATAGTGGTTGCTTTCAATTTTTATTGCTGTAACCACACTCAAGAACATTTGTGTCTTAATTTACCATAATGCTGGGGACAAAATTAACATAATTACATGATTTTCTATGCATGAGACGGGGAAACCGTCCTGCTGTCACAATGCCCACCATAACTGGAAGTCCCTAATGGTGTTATATGTCATTGTATTTGACCACAAACCTAATAAAATTTTGTGTAAAAAGTAATTATCACGGAATAAGAACTTAAGCAGCCACAAAAATCAGTACACCATATTAAGCTTCTAAAACATCTTTGTAACTTGACATTTTGAGATGTGAAGGCAATAAACAGTAAAATTATGCAGCTTACCATGTTTGGTTAAATAAAAAAATACTTAGCACATGTGAGCCTGTCTGACCCAAGGAAAGCACCAAAGAAGTGGCATGCATTTGCATATCGAAGGGCATGCATTATAAATGTATTATACTCTCTCAGTCCAGAAAAAGTGAGCTGTTCTTTCAAGTTTTACAATTCATTTTTCTCCTAACATTGCTTTATTTACTTGTCTTTCAGACTTCATGATTACTCACATTTTAATTTACAGAGCAAAACAAGTTTTTCCTAAACAACTATTAATATCTCCTCTAGTCATGTACCATTAATTGCATTTTGTTTCTGTACATATGCATAGTAACATTAAGAAAATGCATGTAATATAAAATGCATGTAATATAAAATGCATGTAATATAGATGTCCACAGGGAGAAAAATATGCTGCAATCATTGAGTTCATGCTTCTAGCATTAGCAGCTTGAAATACATGGGAGAGTTAATGAGCTCTGTTACTGACAACATTTGAAAATACACTTTTTAGGGAATATTGTGCTGAGTAATGATCTATGCCAGCGAGCGTGTGTGTGTGTGTGTGTGTGTGTGTGTGTGTGTGTGTGTGTGTGTGTGTGTGTGTGTGTGTGTGTGTGTGTGTGTGTGTGTGTGTGTGTGTGTGTGCGTTTTTTTGTATGACTGCATTTTAAGTGATAAGGCAAGCCACATGTATTACTGTGGTTCATCTTTCACACCAGTTTTAAAATATAAATTCCTTTATGATGTTGGGCTAGTACAACTAAATACTATTGAAGATTGTATCCAATGTCTATCCTTCTGGTCTATGCATGTGATTAAGTTGATCCTCGATAGTTTAAGAGTCACATAATAGAATGAAGACCCCTGAATATTGTTCTTATGACTAGCTTTGGACTGTAATCATATTTTCTTGTTATAATAAACATTTTACAGTTAAGGTGTTTGTACACATACTCCATAAATTTAATGACATTAAAATGAAGGCTATAGAGCTTGTTTTATTTCTAAAGTCCCTTTGAGTGATAGAGCAGCAGTATATTGAATGCAATAACTAAAATATGCCATCAAATAGTGGTCAGTCAAAGCAAGGTTGTAGCAGTATATTGACTACAAAACTGTAATAACTCTTTTAACTTTATTCTTTTATTTTTAGAATTATAGGTTCATTCATTACAGGGGTAGTAAATGTATCTGCCTTTCTATCCTTTACAGTGGTAACCATGCAGTAAGTCTGTATTATATGTAGACAAATTCCTACAAGGTGACTGGCCAGAAAGAAAAAAATTTTATCCCTTGCTAGCTTGGCTTTACACACACACACACACACACACACACACACACACACACACACACACACACACACACACACATACACACACACACGGCAATAGCAGTCTTCCTGTGCAGGAATTCAGTCTTATTGTTCTTACAGATTTCTGCCACACATTAATTAATGTATGATCCAGAACGGATGAACATGCATGTGACACAATACTGGGTATTGCCTCTACTGGAATGGGTTTTTTTGAATGCTACGTATCTGCATTCTCCTTTTAACTCATTCCCTCCAATGGAGCTCCGCAAGTTTACGTTGAAACTTTCAATGGGTAGAGCATAAACTTTTCGATAGAATCAAATCATGCCCTCACATTTCAAACAAATGTTCATATCTCTGGAACCATAGTGGTTATGAAAGAAGTATAAATGTCAGACTCTTAAGCACAAACTATGTGTATAGTGGTAGCATTCTTTAGGTTCTATCATTAAACTGGATTTTATAAGCCACAGTGCATACAATAACTAATAAGTTTATAATATTTTGTAAACAACTTAGAATATCTCAGCAACTACTCAAGTTACACACAAACTGTTAGTAGCACTTTGTTCATCCAGCTGAGAGCTTTCATATGAGGCTTAGCAGTTTCATCTGTGCCGCTTGGTTGTTGAGACATTTAGAAAAGCATCAACATGTGCGACAATCTAAACAAATATTACATGATCAACAATTAATTTCTCTTTACCTGCACAAGACAGAGATCAAATATCAGTACTGTTGTGCTTGCTATTGTATAAGCTCTAAGATGAAATATTTTAATACTTTGTATGTAGTATTGTTTTGAAATTATTAATGCAAATATAAACAAGGAATATTTTATGCCTAAAGTCATCAGTACAGTGTAACTGCAGAAACACCTACAGGTGTCACCTGGCTATAATCCCTTAAGGAAAAACAATAAACCACAGACAAAAGGTGTCTAGATTAAATAAACAAAAGTTTATCTAATCAAACGCTGACATTATCGAAAATCCCGGAACTTGAAATCGCAATTGTGACATCGTGATACAGTGAAGATGGGAATATCTGCCCTTTCCTCACTGTAGTGCGATCACAGAGTTGGGATATATATTTAGTGGGGGTGTGGGGGGCACAGCCCCCCACAATTACGATTTTGAGTTCCGGGATTTTCGATGATGTCAGCGTTCAGTTACATAAACTTTCATTTATCTAATATAGACCTGAAAAAAGTACTTCATGAGCATTACAGTTGTTGGCTAAGCCTCTTTAAAAATCAGAAAAAATGAACCGCAAACTGTAGCCAGTCTCAGCTGGGTCCTCAAAGTATTAAAGCACTTTTAACTTAGTTAGAAATTTATATTTCTTTATTGAAAAGTAAAATACATAAAATAGATGAGTACTTTCACCACTAACAGAGCTTCTTTGATAAAGATGGGGAGAGAATGAATCTCTGCAAAGGAATAATATCATATGTATGAGTGTAGGACATTGCATCAAACAGCAAGTGCCCTGACACCCTGGAGATCGACATAATGTGGAAATCACCAAAACTGACACATTTTGCGCATGCTCCAAGAATTACCCTGGAGTGGACTAAACCAATGGCAAGTGCTTTTGCAGAGGGAGCAAGTCCACTACACCTTACACCCCCTGCTAACTATATATATATATATATATATATATATATATATATATATATATATATATATATATATATACATATATATATATATATACTAAGTCCAAGACTGCGCAAACCCTGGGGAAAGGCAATATTAATCTACTTGGGGACTGACGATCTCACACACCCGTCAACCATCTATATATATATACATATATATATATATATATATATATATATATATATATATATATATATACATACATATATGCATATATACACAAACACACACACACACACACACACACACACACACACACACACACACACACACGTGCGCACACACACATGCTCATATATATCTATATCTCTATATGTTTGTTAGATTTATGAGAGATCACAACATCACAACAATCACAGTTTTACCATCATGTCTGAATTATGGGTTTCATGGCTCTGGGGCAGAAAATTATAAGTTGTCATATTTATTTGGTGTGACAATAGTGCTTGATTTCTGCCTAAACTTGGCAATAGGGCCTGTTTCTGATGTGTCAGCCTTGAGCTACAGCTCCATCAGCTCCCTTGTTAATGTGACCGTGTTTACCATAGTAATATAATATTAATCATTCCACTCTAATGCCTTAAAATAGGTAATAAAAATAGGTAATATTTATAATATTGCTGAAAATTTATTAGTTCAGTATAGCTGTAGCATCATAATGTAAGGGGAAAGGAACATTTTCTATATGTGACTGAAACCAGTAAGTTAAACTCAAACGCTTGGTAGCCAATTTGGAAAAGACCAATAAAAGGAACAAGATGTGCAACTGCTTCCAGTTCTGTTTTACAGAACCTGCATTTCCCTGTTTCTCCCACATGTTTACTGGACTTTGGAATCCAACATGTACCTAGACCAGTATCCTGGCCTGCCAATATTAACCTTTCATCTTTGGTTTAAATTCACCTCTTCTTAACCATTCCTGCATCAGATCCTGATTGACATGAGGTTGTTCCTGTAGGTTTCTGTACTTGCAACTATATTTATGCCTTTTCCACATTTCTTGCCTTCTCATCTGATCATTCTCCTTATATGCTTTAATTTTTGGCACACTCAGTTGCTGCATTACTTTTGTCGACTTCTGGTCTGATTTCCACTCCCACTTGACACAAATATGCTTCTGCTATACTAAGCAGGGAAGTCATCTTAGATTTGTTCTCTTCATGTCTTAAAACTTTCAATATGTTTCAATCTGGTAAGGTCAGCAGATATGTATGCAGTCCTAAGAATGCAGATCTAAACATGTAATCAATTTCGAGAAAGCCAATACTTCCTTCGAAATGAGGAATATACAATCTTAGTATACACTGATTTTTATATACCATAAAATAAGTGTGACGCATTTTTCTTCTTTTTCTGTCCAACTAATGCAATACCTTTAGGGGCCAGTTATTCTCCTAAAACTGTAAGCTAGAACAGGAAAAGCTAATTGGTTTACAGTTTGGACTTTGTTCCCAGATGTCAGAGCTGTTTTCAGTATTAATTTCAGTCTTCTAAAATATTCCATACTGAGTTTTGCTTGCATTTGTTCATGTTTTATTGTCGATCCTTCATCATTTCCTAAATATGTATACACTCTCTCCTTTATGTCACCTTCCTGTCCCAAACTGATGTTTTCTTGATGTTGCAGCTTTCCTGCTTTAAAAATTGCTTTTGCAGTTATCAAGACCAAATGACATTTTGATATCATCAGAGAAAGTTTTGACCATTTGCAGATGTGTTTTCAGCTCCTCATCTGATGAACTATACAGTTTTAAATCGTCAACAAAAAGAACATGAAAAGTCTTTATACTTTGTTGTTTTATGGAAGCTAAATTGTTACAATGACCTAGTCTGTTAAGTAGACAGCTTAATGGATTAAGGGCAAGACAAAAGAGCATCAGTGATTAAGAGTTGCCCTGAAATATCCCCCTTTGAATTTTTATCCCTGGGATAATAATTTGTCCTGGATCATGGCTTCACTGCAAAGTGGTTTGTAACTGTTTCATGGTCACTGAAAGGTACTTGATCAATGTAGGGTGTATCTTATACATTCATAAGCACTCCTTTATCCAAGAATGTGAGATGTCAAATTATTTTTCTGTAATCTATCCATGCCATACTTAGATTCTTTCCGGTTTTACATTTCTCCAGTATGACTTTATTTAACAACAAATGACCCTTTGTTCCATATGGCTTTCTTTGGTAACCCTTTTGTTCTACTGCCATAATTGACTTTTCTTCTAAATGACTATAAACTCTGTAGGCATCAATTCCAGTATATAGTTATACATTATTGGAAAGCCTCTGAGTTATTTCACCCATGATGATGTAAATTCACCTCCCTTCAGTTTATACTTTACATGGCTGCAGGAATAAAACTTCACTAAGATTTATAGAAGTCTAATTCAAAAATTCAGTACTGGCAAAGAAGAGTTTTCTTTCAAACTAACATATGGAAGGAAACAGATATCAAGTGAAATACTCGCCCATCTAAAAGTCAAGTTGTCTAAACTGCTAAGAGCGTTCATCAAGCACTTAATAATGTTGCTGTGCAAAACAACTTTGAGTTGAATGACCACATTAAATATCCGACAGTCACAGATACCATAATTTGGAAATAAAATATTTTGTCAGGAAAAAAATATTTATTTACACACCATTTGTCACAGTGATACAAAGTTGAGGCTAAAGAGAATGTTTGGTATCATTATAAAGTAAAGCCACCATGTTGTTTGAATGCAACTAATACCTGGCTTGGAATGGATGGAGACCCACCACATTAATTACATTTTGCCATTTATAAGCAGTAAGAATAAAGTATTCCTTATGACAAAAATCCAATAGGGGATCAGCTCAGTGTTGATAAAGTTTATCTTACCCTGCATGGATAAATTTAAGTTGTGCCATCTATTTCCCATGTCTACTTACTTGTAAGAATCTGCAACTTGATATTCTATTGATTTAGCTAACTTTAGTGCATAAAAAACAAATCAAGTGCTTGATTATTTTCACTCACTGTACCTAATGAAACCAGTAAACCAGTATTAAAAACATCACTTTATATTTATAAAAATGTACTATGCATCCAGTAAATACCCTTAATACAGTCAATACAATGAGAAAAAAAGAGTGCAATAAATGACCACAGAGGCAGTCAAGATCAGGTCATCTGCATAAATTATAACATGTATCTGAATTCCTTTTACTTCAATAGGATATGTCATAAGAGAATTATCAATGGAGTCCACCATTGTTTTTTGTGCTAATAGGAAATGGGATGAGGCAACACTGATACAGTCCCATGGACTGTTCTTTAAAAAGTCAGATTAACCATTTATATGCAAATGGCACAAGGTCGATGAAAATAATGCTAATAATAAATTAAAAATGAATGGAAAATTATACTTTCTTAATTTCATAAATAAACATTCCAAGTTCATAGTATCAAATGTTTTATAGATATCCACAGCACAAAAGGCCTGTAGATTCACTTTTACATAATTTGGCTTTCATCCGGTATGCTACAACAAATAAAATAGCCAATGTGATGTACATTGACTGATTTATCATTACTTGCAATAATAATTTGTGCTCACTATACCGCAGGTTTTATAATCTGCATGCAGAACAACAATAAGATGATAGTTCTCCATATAAGAGGAATCATTTTTAGATTTTGAAATAAGAACAATTCTAGCTAGTACAAAACTGGGTCCCATGCCTTAAAAGGTACAGAGTAATGTACTAATTAGCTCTAAAATGAATGGGAGGAGTAAATATGAACATTTTTATAAAACCCCACAGGTAGTATATATCAGGACCATGTGTTCCCAAGTCAGGAAATGATTAATTTGGATATAAAAAAATAATCAAGATAAGGAAACTCCATTTTAGACAAAAAAAAATTGCCTGGAAAACTAGTGGCGACTAGGTATGGTGTTAAGGAGAGGAATGCAGAAGGTCAGATGGTAGCAGATTTTGCAAAAAGGATGGACATGGCTGTGATGAATACATATTTTAAGAAAAGGGAGGAGCACAGGATGACGTGCAAGACTGGAGGAAGATGCACACAGTTGGAGTATATCCTTTGTAGGAGAGCTAGTCTGAAGGAGATTGGAGACTGTAAAGTGGTGACAGGGGAAAGTGTAGTTAGGCAGCATAGGATGTTGGTCTGAAGGATGACACTGGTAATCAGGAAGAGGTGGAGGAGTGTTAGGCAGTGCCAAGGATCAAATGGTGGAAGATGAAAAAGGGTAACTATGAGATGGAGTTCAGGGAAGAGTTAAGACTTAAGCCTTCTTTATATTGATTAATTTGGCTTTCTCCTTTGTATAAATATTGCACCATATCAAATCTCTTTCTTTCCCATGTCCATATTTCTTGTTTATATTTTTCAAGTATCTCTAGGTTTTGTTGTTTATATTTTCGCACTTCCTCAAATGCATTTTTTTCCAAACAGATCAAAGTTTCTTGATCTATATACTGTTTTTCAGAAATCTGTTGTACTAATGAATGCAAATCTTCATTTGAAGCTTCTGACAGTTTTTCTTGCAGAAGTATTTTTCTTTCCTCTAGTTTCTCTCTTAATTGTTGGGTTTGGAAATTCTGGGCTTTTTGCATAACAGTAACAATACGCAATTTCTTTATCTTCAATAGTCTACTCTATCATCTTTATGGCTCTTCTTTGGCATATCAATTTTTGTGATTTTTGTGAACTGCTGCTTCCTTCAACAACAGGGGGGCCATCCAATCCTTGGCCTGGCCCCATTGTAGGAATGTTTCCATATTTTGAGGATTCTACACTGTCATTTTTTTTCACTCCTGGCACCAGTGCGCCTACCATGACTGGGCATTTTTTTATCCTGGGTCTTGTGCACCTAGCTATCTCTTTTAGTTTTTGACCTACTTCTGTCCATGATATATGCTATGTAAATATAGTCTATAATATCAGTGTTGTGTTGGTGAGATTTTGTAAAAACAGGGTCCAATTCATGAAGGTACTCACCAAGACTTGAGTATGAATTCAGTTTCAGCAATACTACTCTTCTTTGCTTGCTGACTTTTCATCTCTCTATTCGGACTCCAAACTCCATTGTTTCCTTATATAATGCACCAGTTTCTGTGTAAGATATTCTTAATATTATATATATCATAACTAATTAGCAAGATAAAACTATTACTGAAATCATGATTCCTCTTGAACATTCTCATTTTACATCCATATTTCAGTATGGGAGAAAATGTTATATTGAAGATCAAAAACTTCTCTCACAACTTTGTATATCAATTTGTCTGGATAGTTTCTGTCTATAAATAACTGTTTTAAATGTCTCTTCAAAAAAAAATGTGTCATCACTAATAATTCTGGTCAAATGAATAAAGTGACCTTTGATTATGCAAGATTTCATAAAAAAGGATGTTGACTATTAAAGTCAAGATAATTGTTCCTAAACATTTTTTTCAAAATATATTTGATTCAAATTGTTTTTGTCTAAAACTAAATCAACGTCCAGAAATTATAATCTTGTTCCTTTACCAGAAATGGTGAAATTTAAAAAAGTAATACTTTTAAGTTCTGGTAAAAAATTCTCAAGCTTAGCTAGAGTACCTTGCCCTATAAAAAATATCTTGGCAATGTAATGCTTTTAAACTCTAGTCTTTTTAAAACCTTGAAGTTTAAATAGATGATTGATCTCCCAAGCACTCAATACAAGACTGACATATGCAGGGCCATCTTGGCACCCATCTCAACTCCCCTTTGTTGGTGAAAAATATTGTTGTTGAAAGTGAAAAAAATATTTTCTAAAACCAGTTCTATAAGTGTGCTTAATATGAAATTGTCTAACCAATTCTATTCCTTCTTTGTGGGGTATGCTAGTATGGGTCTCTATCCGTTCAGTGAAAACTCAGTTCAGCGAATAGCATTTTCAGTGCACTTACATAGAACAAGCCATTCGTCGAACTGTTCATACTGAGATCGGGGTACAGTGAGGATCAGGAAATTTGCCCTTTCCTCACTGTAGTGCAATCTTGGAGTTGATATATATATATATATATATATATATGGGTCTACTTTCATAGACCGAACGTACGAATCGCCGACACACATGTTCCTGACCCCAAACAACTGAAAACACACCACACCAACAACTCAACATACCGAACACCATAACACCGACACAAAAAACGCCAAGTACACATTGCACACAACAACATATCCACTAACCTTAACCTAAACCCTAACCCTAACGTCCGACACTACCGCACACTTACCCAACCCGCACCCTAACCCTAACTCACTTAACACACCCCTACACCTCAACACCGTCACTATCGCACACTCACCCTACCTGCACCCTAACCCTAACTCACTTAACCCACCCCTAAACCTCAACACAGTCACTACCGCACACTTACCCTACCTGCACCCTAACCCTAACTCACTTAACCCACCCTAAAACATTCAGCCCGTCACTATCGCACACTCACTCCACCGGCATTCTAACCCTGACACACTTAACACTACCCTACACTGCTCTACGTCACTTCCAGACACTTACCTCACGGAACCCTTAGTCCGACAGCACCGCACACTCACCTTTCCCACACCCTATCCTAATATCCCTCACTATCGTACACTTACCTGTCCGCTCCACAATACTACATCTTTCACTTTCGCACACTTACCGTGATCGCTCACACTCTGCCATTGTCGGTCTCTCAGCCGTCGGGATTTCGGCTGTAACCTACCTGTTCGGTCGTTCCGTCTCGGTCTTCCGGGTGTCGGTGACGTGGCGCTTCGGTCTATGAAAGTAGACCCATATATATATATATATATATATATATATATAAATATAATTAGCAGGAGATGTGGGGAGCACAGCCCCCTACATGAGCAGAAATCGATGAACAGCATTTCTGATGAAATGCCGCTCATTGAAGTATCACTTCGATGAAGTGATATAGACCCATGCTAGTATACAACGATTCTATATTTAATGTAATGTACAGTTGATCTTATTCATAACTTTATAGGAAAAAAACTCATTCAAAACAACTATGAACCTTTCAAATAGAATTGAGTGTTTTGGACAAAAGGATTCAAAACAAAATCTATTGGTTCTCGTTCCTTTTTATACTGCTTGTTTTAATAATGTAATTGTTTCTGATGAAGTTATTTAGAATAAATCAAGAATTAAAGTAATAAATTATTGTTCATTTTTAGTTTCTCCTGCATGACCAATGACATTTTGTTAGTTTACGTATATATATATATATATATATATATATATATATATATATATATATATATATTCACACACACATACTTACACACACACACACACACACACACACACACACACACACACACACACACACACACACACACACACACATATATATATATGTATGTATGTATGTGAGAGAGAAAGAGACATATGCATATACCCCTTGCTTCTTTGATTTCAGACTCTCCTACCAGTCTAATCTCATCTATCTACTGTGGCGACAGAGAGAGCATTTGGGAAGGACAACCCCTGTAGTCTCATAGTCTTGTTCTGTTTCCTCCCTCTTCACTTGACAAAAAGAAAATTACACTTTATTCAGCTGCTCTTACTGTAACTGTGTTCTGCCTACTTTATTACCTTATTTTGCTGTTGTGTATGCTCTTAAGTGTTCGAGCGCTCTTATTCTGCATTTATTACTGCTTGCTTGTTAGTAGACTGATCAAATTTATCTGCTATTCTAAGTATCTTAGTTTTGATTTTAGCACTTGTGCTTCAGGCCAATTATTTTACATTTAAGGTATTTGTGGTCTACACTGTTGTGGACAAACCATTATCAAATCCCGCTCTCCATAGGTCCACCAAGTATTCAGAACACTATGTCTGGATAATTCCCACCAGTTTCTCCTGCCAGCCTGGTTGACATGGGCATACTGAGACAGTGTAGCAACTGTCTGATGTTCATGGGCAGCCCTCTTCACCTAGCACATAATTCTTCTACTTGCAAGAAATGCATCTACACCATCAGTATCCTGAAATCCATGCTCTCTCGTGCCACAGTTAGTACTCCTGACAAAGAGGAGATTGCCAGCACAAACACACCACCCACAACTGCTTACCTTGACTTGCTCACCGATAGCACCCCTAAGGTCAAAATAGGTGCCATCACCTCTGACAGCAGACCTGTCAATACTGGTGTTGCCCAGGGATCTGTCTTGGGACCCCTACTGTTTGGCATCTACTTCTCAGAGGTCCAAACAAAGACAAAGTGCCTGTGGCTGACCAAGTTTGCAGAAGACTGTAAGTTGGATGCTGTCATTGACTCCCCAAATGATGTTAACATACTGGAAGAGGGTCTCACAGCAACAAATGACTGATGCCAAAGGCATGGCCTTAAGTTAAATGCAAAAAATGCATTATCATACCATTCAACAAAAAACGGCCCCTACTGATTACCACATCAACGGCAATCCTGACCTTGAGTAGCATCTTACCCTCACCAAGAATGATGCCACAATATGAAGACAAGATGATCAATTTCAACAATTGGCTTAAGTATTGGTGTCATTCAAAGGGGATCCAATGCCAGTCAGCCTGGGATGACATGCTTGACAAGGCACAATGCTTCGCTAGGGTTGGCTTGCACCTGTCACCCCTGGGTTTTCAGATATTGGCAAAGGCTCTTGCCACCCCCATAGTGCCTTTTTTAGGTAAGGCTCAAAAGACAAACCCACCTCCATAGGTATCACATGGGATAAGAAACTAAGAGTAATGCTGCTCAACGCCAGAAGTCTAAACCTCAAGATGCATGCACTCACAACTCTCCTTAGCATGGAGAACATCGATATCTGTGCAGTAACAGAAACCTGGTTCAAGGCTCCCGAGAGCACCCCAGCATTACCAGGTTATACCTCATACCATGCTTTTCGGCCCCAAAACTTGGACTGAACCACAAAAGGAGGGGGAGTATCAATATTCATCAAAGATACCCACATCTCCAGGTTGGTGGCACAGCACGAAGCATCAGAGACTATCCATGTGCAACTAACAGTGGGTAAAACTGCCTTCCAGTTTATAGCCTGCTACAGACCACTCTCCCAAACTCAGGAACCCCACTCGGCCTTCCTGAGAACACTGGAAAATATGAAGGTCTCTCCAAACACCATTATATTGTGCGACTTCAACTACCCAAACATAGACTGGGAGCATTACTCTAGCTCCAGCACCCTAGACCAAAGGTTCCTAGAATTTATAAACTCAAATGCTATGGAACAACTTGTTACCACTCCCACAAGAGGGGAAAACATATTGGACCTGATCATCACCAACATGGGGGCTCTATGCTCCAGACCAGAAGTGAATCCCTCACTGGTAAGATCAGACCATAAACTAATCTCACTGGATATTCACATCCCGACCCCACCCCCTGCCCAGAAAACCACAGTGAAAAACTTCTCTAAAGCAAATTTCACACTCCTCAAAACCGAGGTGGAATCCTTCAAAGCCCCCGGGCCTGTGGAAAATACGGCCCAGACCGCAGAATCTTTTATAAACACATTCTATGAACACCTTCAGGAATGCATGGATCATGCAATCCCAAATAAAACCAAGACCCAATCCCCCAAAGGCAGGCGTCCTGTCTGGTGGACCCCAGCCATAAACAAACTATACAATAGAAGGAGGAAGCTACTACATGATAGAGCAAAATCCCAAAAAGGGAAGGCATCTCTGATCAGTATTAGCAAAAAACTATGGGCACTCACAAAATCGTCTAAGGCCAGCTTCGAGAGAAAGATTGCACAGGACACTAAGGATAATCACAAGGCTTTCTTTAGTTATGTTAGGAACCTGGGTGGGAATTTCCAGATATGCTCAGAATTAGTCCAAAATGACAAAAAATACACCAAACCCACAGACATTGCCAACATCCTAGCTGACAGGTTCAGCGCAAACTCTCCCTCCCCACCAAAAGGGCAAATATGTACCCCAGCAGAGTGCTGCGGGCCCTCACATGTCAGATGCGCAGGTAAGAGCCGCCTCTCCAAAGCAAAAAAACACAGCATCAATGGGACCAGACGGTGTCCCGGGCTGCATCCTACATGAACTCCAAGAAGAGATAAACCCAAACATAAAACTACTGTTCAATCTCAGCCTTACTACAGGATATGTACCCAAAGAGTGGCGTACAGCAACAGCGGTCCCTCTCCACAAAGGTGATGCCTCAACGGATCCTGGAAACTATCGCCCCATAAGCCTGACTAGCTTGGTCTGCAAAGCTATGGAAAGGATCATCATGGACCTCATAAATAAAGATATTGGGGACCTACAGACACTGGATCCTACCCAATTCGGCTTTGTTAAGGGCAGATCCTGCCTCTTAAACCTGGTCGATTTCTTTGAAACAGTCACCAAGGCCATTGACGAGGGGAAGGTGGTCCACACAGCCTACCTGGACCTCGCAAAAGCCTTTGATACAATACCCCACTCGGGCATTATAGATAAGCTCCCAGCTTAAATATAAACCCCTATGTCACTAGATGGGTTGCAAACTGGCTCAAGGACAGAACCCACATGGTTAGAATTGCTGGAGCCATGTCAGACTCCAAACCAGTTACAAGTGGCGTCCCACAAGGCTCAGTCCTGGGACCTCTCTTGTTCGGTATATATTTTCGGAGGTACAGGCCAACACGGAAGGACTGTGGCTGACCAAGTTCACAGATGACTGCAAACTAGGCGCCATAATCGACTCTCCAGCCGACACAAGCATCCTACAAAAGGGCCTCATAGAAACAGACAACTGGTGCCAGAGCCATGGCCTCAAGCTAAACGCCAAAAAGTGTATAGTCATCCCCTTTGGCAAAAACAAAGTGCTCACAAATTACCACATAGGTGGTAATCCATTAAGTACGGAAGAAGTAATTAGGGACCTGGGGACCCAAGTTGATAGTAATCTCTCATTTGAAAACCACGTGGCCAAAGTGGTTAGAAAAACATTTTATATAGCCCACCTAATCATGAAGGGATTCACATCTAGATCAGGGGAGGTCATCATGCCTCTTTACTCATCCCTCATCAGGCCCATAATTGAATACAATGCCCCTTTTGGGATGTACCTTACCAGACACCTGCAGCAACTGGAAAGACTCCAAAAGTACCTCACCAAGAGGATCAAAGGGCTCAAACAGATGCCATATGCTGCCCGGTTAAAGAAACTCCAGCTCTACTCAGTGGCATACCGCCTGCTCAGAGGCGATCTGTGCCTGACGTATAAAGCCATGTGCAACCTGGAATTAATGGACATGCTGCACCTCAGAAAATCCAAATCCCATCGAGCTACGCGCTTGAGAGACTTGAACCTCAGCACTGAAATAAATAGGGCATGCTGGAGGGACAGATTCATAACCCAGAGACTCCCTTCACTCTGGAATAAAATCGCAGTCCAGGTTAGGCAGAGTCCCTCATTGACTCTCTTCAAGAGGAATCTTGATGAGTGGATAGGAGATCGTAGGTTTACCCTGGGTATCACTTCTGTGTCACTGTTAGACAGAGGCACAGTATACTAACCTCGAAAAAGGGCATAGCAAAATTCATTTAAAATGGGTGGCGAAAGCCAAACACATTCTGGCTAGGCTTATAAATGCCCTAGGGCAGATAGCCTAGTATGAACCTATGAACCTATGAACCCCCTTAGCATACAACCTGTGGTGAGAGACCTGGGTGATCAGGTTGACAACAATCTCACATTTGACCATCATGTAACGGCAGTGGTCAGAAAAGCCTTTTACTTCACTCATCTCATAAGTAAAGGGATTGTATCCAGAAAAAAGCAGGTTATTAGCTCTCTGTACTCCTCCCTCATTAGCCCTGTAATTGAGTATAATGCCCCATTTGATATGTACCACTCCAAACATCTGCATCAACTGGAAAGGCCACAGAAATACCTCACAAAGAGAATCCATGGCCTCCAGCACCTGTCCTTTGCAGATAGGCTCAAATCACTATCACTCTACTCAGTATCAAACAGATTGCTCAGAGGTGACCTGGGTCTTGCTTACAATGCAATATCAGTCCCTGCCCTACTAGAGATGCTCCATATCTGTAAGTCTAATTCCTTGCGCATTACCCACTCGAGAGGCCTAAATCAAATATGCGACATCAACAAAACCTGCTAGAGAGACAGGCTTGTCTCCCAGAGGCTGTCCCGTCTCTGGAATAGACGTCCCATACATATCAATCAGAGTACCTCATTGACCCTCTTCAAATGCAACCTTGATGAGTGGATGGGAAACCACAAATATGTCCCAGGGGTTCCACCTTTGTCCCTCGCTGTAGAGAGAGAGAGAGGGAGAGAGACAGACAGAGAGAGATACACACACACACACACACACACATATATATATATATATATATATATATATATATATATATATCTATATATATATATACATATCTATGTATACATCTATATATATATATATATATATATATATATATATATAGTTTCACTTTACAATTCCAAAATACTGAAATATTGAAATTCAGTTTTGCGGGACTGTAAAGCCGAAAACTGAAAAACCCGAATCCTCAAAAGTGTGAAATTCAAATTCATGACTACCCACATACACACTCCACACACAAACAAGCACACATACACCTTCTTCCCTACACTATAAACCAACAAAACACACACAAACACAACATAACAAACACAAACGCTAACCCTACATATAAGCAGGGGGCAAGTCCCCCTGCACCCTCCATGTGGGGGGCTGTGTCCCCCACCACCCTACTTATATATATTAACTCTGAGGTCGAACTAAAAACACAAACACACAAAAACCACTACTACACACTCTACACTCCCCTTGCACAAACACATATCACATGTACAAATACCACCACTTGCAACACTTACACACTCACAATCTTACCTACCTACCCCAACCCACACCTCAAAACTCCAAACACACTCACACACACTAAAATTCCTACCCAAAACCCCTAGTAAAACATCACTTACCTAAATTTACAGCTACATCCATACCACAGACTCAGCATTTCTGCATTTGTCATTTCCACACTTGGTATTCTGCACTTTTGCACAAGTGCAGTTTTGACACTTTGGTCTTGAGCTACTAAAGTTCAATATTTCTGTAGCTCGAGATTCTGAAGTGAAATATATATATATATATATATATATATATATATATATATATATATTTATACACACACACACACACACACACACACACACACACACACACACACACACATACACACACACACACACACACACACACACACACACACACACACACACACACATACAGGTTTACTATAAAAATATTGAAGTAATGTTCGGCGAGCACAGGAATGTTGAACTGCAGCTGGACGATTTTCGTGTTACCCAATGTTACTTGAGAGAGACAGTTAGACAGTTCATATCAGCGGATGCCACTGTGCATTCACTGATGCAAACCTCGATGTTATGAGTATAGATCCTGGTACAGTGCAGACTGGGAAATCCATCCCTTTCCTCACTGCAGTGCGATGTCGGAGTTGGAATATATATTTAGTAGCTTGCCCCCCCTCCCCCCGCAAAACAGTGAATTTGCAGGGTAGGGGGTAGACTTACCTTAGCTCCTTTGCAGACATCACGTTAGCTATTCAATCAAAATGTGGAATCTGCTGAATTTGTTCATCAGATTCGACATTTAGACCTAATTAGTAATTCTGCATTATGGTTTGACATTCAAAATGGAATTTGTTTTGAACGTCGACATTTTGATAGTAAACCTAAATATATATGGGTCTACTTCTTTTGGTCGGATTTCATTTGGTCGAAAATGATTTCAGGCAGTTCACTTCACCGAAAATGCATTTCACTGAAAACCCATTTGGTCGAATTCCATTTGGTCGAAATTGGAATATAGCCCCTGCCCCACTGCAGTGTGACCCTGGAGTGAGAATATAAAGTTAGGGGGGTGTTGGGGGCATAGCCCCCCACATAATTGCAGTGTATTCACTATTATATACTTGTGTATCCATTACAAATACATTGAAACATATAATGCCAGTAAAACACCCCCCGTAACTTTATATTCTCACTCCAGGGTCGCACTGCAGTGGGGCAGGGGCTATATTCTATTTTCGACCACATGGAAATCGATCAAATGAGCTGTCACTCAAATGAACTTTCAGTGAAGTGGGCTGCCTGAAATAATTTTTAACCAAAAGCAGTAGACCCATATATATATATATATATATATATATATATATATATATATATATATATATACATACACATACATACATTTATATATATATATATATATATATATATGGGTCTACCTGAAAACACCGACACACAAAAACACCGACAACGAGATAACCGACACCACAAAACCGAAAGTTCAAAAACACAAAACTTCACATGCCCGACAAACCACAATCCCAACAATCAACAAAACAAAAAAAACCTTTTCTGTAAAACAAACACACAACACAAGATCACCAAAAACCTTACAAACCTACACTAAATCGTACATACACAATTATCTATGCACTAACCTTAACCTAAACCCTAACCCTAAGGTCCGTCATTATCGCACACTCACCTAACCCACACCCTAACCCTCACTCACTTAACCCGCTCCTAACCCTAAAGTCTGTCACTATTGCACACTTACCTTACCCACACCCTAACCCTAACTCACTTAACCCGCCCCTAACCTTAAAGTCTGTCACTATTGCACACTTACCTTACCCGCACCCTGACCCTAACGTCCGTCACTATCACACACTTACCTTAACATGTCGGTGTTCTCAGCATCGGGATTTTCAATCGTCGGTCATCTCCACTGTCGATCTTCCGGTGTTGTTATCTCGTTGTCGGCATTGTCAGCATTCGGTGTTTTAAGGTAGACCCATATATATATATACACACACACACACACACACACACACACACACACACACACACACACACACACACACATATATATACATATACATATATGTATATACATGGTATACATGGGTCTACCTGAAATGTTCGAGAACCAAGATAAGCAAAACTGAAATTACTGAGATGAAATAAATGAAAGTGCAGAAGAATGAAAACTTAAAAACGAATTTCAGAAAACCAAAAATAGCTGCTGAATCTGTGCAGTCATTTAACACAGTTGCCCTAAATCACACCCACTGTCCAACAGTCTGGACCATAAACTATGTGCTGTTATCATTCTGCGGGGGGGGGGGCTGTGACCCCCTGCAACCCCCACACCCCCTACAAATTAAATATACCAACTCCGAGATCACATTACATTGAAGCAAAGGGTATACAGCCACTGCATGCCCACAGCTGCATGAGAACTGCCTAGTGGAATATGCAAGTATAGCATCACCATTCTTTTTAAAGTGATGCTACTTATGAAAAGTCAGCAAGTTATTTTCGGTTTTCTGTAATTCGTTATTTTAAGTTTTCGTTCTTCTGCACTTTTGTTTATTTTATCATGGTAATTTTGGTTTTGGTTATCTGGGTTTTCAAACATTTCAGGTAGACCCATACATACAGTATATATAGAGATATACATACACAGACACACACACACACATATATATATATATATATATATATATATATATATACATACTATGTATATTTATATATATATATATATATATATATATATATATATATATATACATTTTACTTATATATATATATATATACATATATATATCTATATATATATATATATATATATATATATATATATATATATATATATATATATATATATATATATATATATATATATATATATACATATATGCGCATATAGATAGATATTCCTCCCACATTCAATGCTATGTGTAATGTATGACAGAACAACTGCAGTAGGGCTAGCCACCCAGCAGTGTGACTCTTGGCTCTCAATGATGGTCATTGTTGATATGATGCCTCTCACCCCCTTGTACAAAAATGGGAAAAAGGGGGTTATGGATAGATGAATTCACTGGCTGTGATTTCAGTCCATTTTACATAACCTTTATTAAACCTTATTACTGCTTCCTTTAACTTTTCAGTCCAACTCATCTGTTTACTTTTTTGTATGCAGAGGTGGATGCCAAAAACTGAGAAAGTGAAAGATGATCTAAGTCTGTTTCTACCTTTTCATATTCACATATTTATTATGAATGTAATATTTCAAGTTGTTCTAAAAGTTTTGTTAATATATTTTGTGTTATTTTCTCTCTCTAGTAGTAAGTGTACATGTAGAGAATGAATATTAGTTCTGAACGCATCTAATTTCATAGACATAGAGGGATCAGAGGTATCACTTACTGTTCATTTCTTTTGAGTCTAATTTTCTATCAGTTAAAAATACTTATTAAAGTTTTGCTTATCTGTTCTACTTGAACCTTTCATTTTATAGGAATTTTCTTTATTATTAAACCAAGTAAAGAATGACTAGATGTAAGCCATGGGCCTCCATCCAAGAACATTAATTATATATCCTTTGTGAAATAAAAAGTAATACCTTCTTATATTTTAGACACAGATGTGTTTGTCTTGGACTTAGGGGATTCAATAGATATGTATCCCTGCATCAACTAAATTATATGCTTGAAGAAAATCCAGTAATGTAGCTTCTTGCTTTTGGTAAATACTGGGAAAGTCAGCCTGTCCTCATGGACAGTAAAGTCATCAGCAAAATAAGAGTGCCTTTCTTAAGGCAGTTAACCAACTGCTGCAACCTTTTGAAAATGTTCTATAAGCAATGAAAGGGGAATGTACTGAAAGCTTTGCATGAAATCTTAAGCAATAATATTCTACTGTCATCATATTGTGCATTATCTAATAAAGTACAGGTTACAATGAATAATAACTGCTATTGCTTAGATTTGTGCTCACTAAAGTTAACAAAAACTTATCGGAAGTTCTAACATGCAAGAGATGTTTGTCAGATGATAAATGCAATTTCTGTAAGCAAGACTGATGAGAATTTATGTGCCCCAAATACTGTACTTCTCTTGATCATATGTTTAACATTATTCATATTCATGCAGTTTTTAAAAAAATATTATAGTCCTTCAAAATAAATCAAGTTACCCCCTGCCCCTAAACACGAAAATTGAAAGAAAAACTGTCCAATGATTGAGTTCAAAACACTGGAATATCCCCCTCTTCCATTCATGCATAGTCTATTATTGTAGTAACCCATGGCTGGGTGTGGGTAATGCTGGATTTACCCATGTTTGATGTGGTTTGGTCACAAGGGTGACAGTCCCTCACATGATTTGGCAGGTAACTGAAGTCTGTCTATTCTTAGCACCTATAACCCCCCACTGCAACCAGTCTTGAGTGTTTTTGAAAAGGCTTGTGAAAATAAGATATACGAATTAACTGACCATCCACCAAAAAGTATTTCAACTTAAAAAAGGGTGAGATAGGTTTGATGAAGAATGTATCAGAGAACCATTCAGTTAGGATTATGAAGCCAGATAAAGGTAGTGCTACTGTGGTCATGGATAATGTGCTATATTCAGGTACGATGTTGAACCTATTATATGACACCATAAAACATAGTGTGGTGTCTTTGAATGAAATACATACAACCTATAGAAAAATAGATGCCTTTTAGTATGGTGCTTTAATGGAGAGCACCTTATGCACTAGGAATACAATTTTATGTATACTGCCAACTCCAGAGTCCCCTCAGTTTTCAGCATGCCGAAGGTCCACAAGGATATTCAAGACCCCCCCCCTTAGACCGTTTCAGCCCATGGATCAAAAACCCACTCTATTGGATTGTATTTGGATGCTACATTGAAACCCTTTTTGAACCTCTGTCTCCACATACTAAAAGATTCTTGGAATTTTTTGAGAAATGTTACTAGTGACTTGTGGCACCAGGACTTTAGCTTTGCAACTGTTAATGTTATAGACCTTTTTGGAAGCATTCCATATGAAATGGGTCTTGAATGGTTCAGGGAGGCAATATATTATTTTGTGAATTTGTAGAAAGGAACAAAATTAACTTGATGGTAGATTTGATGGATATTGTTTTGAACAACATATTTTTGTATTTTGAAGGTGAATACTTTAAAGAGCTGAACTGTTCCATGCCTGAGGTAGTATACATGTTTCAGCATCTGCTGAAACAAAGTGGACACAAAAATTGTTGTGTTAATTCAATGCTACAAGACCTATATCACAATTTTGATGATTTGTTATACATTTTTCTTCATACACTGAAACAAAGTCAACACTTTTTCAACCAATGTTAGAAGTGAATACAGAGAATCACACAGTTCAGGGATGCTAGAAATATGATACATGTAAGTTTTGTATCTTCTTCTTCTTCTTGATCACCTTGTCCGCACATTGATTGGCAGTGGAGTTTTACAGTGTCGAGCCAGCGGCGCCCAACCTTCCACAGAAGGCACACTCACATGCACACCTAGGGCCAATTTAGAGTGTCCAATCCACCTGCAGCATGTCTTTGGGATGTGGGAGGGGCACCCCAGCCAAGGATCGAACCGGAGAACCTCTTGCTGTGAGGCAACATGTAAGTTTTGTATATGATCCCTAAATTCTAGTTTGAGATTCTTCTCTTTTATGCGGCACAAACGTAATTCAGACTCCCCTCTGACCACTGTTTTTTTTCATATCTGCTACAGCACTTCAGACTGTTTTAACATCCATCACCACTAAGTTTAGACTACCCAGTTTGTCTGTTATTTGTAAAGCTCAGACTGGGGGCTTTTCAAGAAGGAATTAGCAGTAGATACTCATAAAATACTTCCAATCTTGGTCACACACTGAAGAAGTCATAGATGTTATTACAAGATTAGATGCATGAATCATTGATTACAATAATCTGAAGAATTATTTATACTCAGAGACTGTGTTTCCTGTTGGTGAAATTTAAACTTTATTTCTGTCAAATTCTCTGAAGAGAGAAAGTTGTTAGCACAGATTTATATTAAATATCACCTTCAGATAATGTCAGCTCTGCTACACATGTATGGCTGCCAGTTGTTTTTTGCTGTACCACTTCCATTATTGTAGTTTGCTATCACAGATTTAAGTATGGGACCGAAAATAAGTGGGTTCTAGAAGTCTATTGACCCATTAGAATGCCAGGATCATCGCATACTTTGTCATTGTACTTTCTTGTGGACCTCTGATGTGATACTGTTATTTTGTACTATGAAACTGCACATCAGTCTCATTGGGGAGGTTGGTTATATGAAACAACAGACAACAAAGTGGACCACAGATGCATGGAAGAAGCTAAATCACAACTAGAGAGGGTGTGTTTAAGGAGTTCATTTGACTGGAAGATTCCAGCAGGGAGAGTGAAACATGAGGCTTCAATAAATTTGTGGTGGGGGGGGGGCATACACATGCTAAAGGGAGGCCTAGTGGAGACCTTCTCATAAATCTGTCCCTGAGCCTATACATGTTATTGTATGCATGATTATTTTTACATATTTTGCAATAGCTTTATCATTTACTATAGCAATAACCCACGCCTGGGTGTGGGTAATGCTGGATTTACCCACGGTTGGTGTGGTTTGGTCACAAGGGCGAAGCCCGAGTGGCCAAACAAAGCCAACCGTGGGTAAATCCAGCATTACCCACACCCAGAAGTGGGTTATTGCTATTATACAATGACATTATTTACGAAAAAAAATAATTACTTTTCTTAAATAATGGCATTGTATAATGCCTCCTTGCTGCCCTTTGGCAGCTGTCTGGTATTCTGCGGCAGTTCTGATGTACTGCATATGCATATGCCTACACAGTACATCAGAGCTGTGGGCAAAAGCAATGGAGAAAGCAAGATCTCTGTTGCTTTTTACAAACTGTTTTGCTATGTTAAATGGGTTTAACATAGCGAGACAGCTTTAAAAAAAGCAACAGAGTCTCCGTTGCTTTTCTTAAAGCTGTCTCGTTATGTTAAACCCATTTAACATAGTGAGACAGTTTTGAAAAAAGCAACGGAGAAAGCAAGATCTCCGTTGCTTTTTACAAACTGTCTCACTATGTTAAAGGAGTTTAACATAGTGGGACAGCTTTAAAAAAAGCAACGGAGAATCTCTGTTTCTTTTTTTAAAGCTGTCCCGCTATGTTAAACTTATTTAACATCGCGAAACAGTGTGAAGCAACGGAGATCTTGCATTCTCCGTTGCTGTAAAAAAAAGAGTTATAGTAATGGAAAAAAGTCTGGGCGACCGGACCTTTTTCCATTACTATAACTCTGATTTACAACGTGCACGCTGACCAATCAGCGTGCATGTTTTTGAATATTAATGGGGGGTTGTTGTATAATGCACTTTTTTAACTGGGGAACTAACATACAGTAACATATTCTTAATTCTTTTCACAAGAGCTTCTTTGTTATACTAGAACTAATGTGAAATTAGAGGGGCAGATGAAACATTTTGTTTACACTCCTCATTGTATACAAAGGAACATAGCACCCTTTAAAAGAGTAAACATTTTACTTTACACTTCATGACAGACAAAGAACTTGCAGCCTGAATGAAGGATGGCAAATCTGTGTGATTCTGTATGTGAAGGGATACTAAAGCTTGTGGGAGGGAGAAATGTATTTGACTTTATTTACATGATTACAAATATCACTCAGGTGAAGAAGTTGCTTCTGAAATGCAGCATGTACATACAAATCAAAATGCATTATAAAGTAGTCCTGTTATGCATAGTGGCATAGCTTACTAAGCAACACATATATGTATACGTGTCTAGCACAAGAATTGTAGCACATAAAACCTGAGCTTTAAGCAAGACACAGTGACAATAAACTAAACTTTCCTAGATACAGTGCAACAAAATAAGATTGTTCTGTAACTATTTCTGATTTTTTACTTGGTGTATAATGTTTTACTTACATTATTGTCTCATCTTTTACACTTATTTTATTGAATGTTGTTTCATTTTAAATTTGCTTTTCTTTGGAGTTTTTATATGTCTAGGTTAGGGCCAGGATGCAAACATTTGAGCTGCATTTCAAAGGGATCAACTGTATCTGAATTCTGGGAAGGTTTGAGAAGTTTCTTGTTACCTCCCTCATCTCCCACTTATCCTCTGTGCTGTCAACATGGTCATTTATAGATCAAGTCACTTTCACACCAAAATTCAGTCCCAACTCCAGTCAGACTTACATGAGCCCCACAAGCTCCCCAAGCCCAAAACTATGATTTTTGAAGCTCCTCAGAAAATTTGCCAAGCACTTAAAACTTTAAATACCTTTGACTTATACAATCATACCACAGAAACAACTTCTACCTTCAAATGTCTAGGTTTATGGCTTATCAGTCTCAAAAACTTCCATTTCCACATAGACACAGTGAGAGCAAAAATAAACTTTATCCACTTTTGAGCCAGAAAGAACAGTCTTTTCTCTCAGAACCACAGAGACCAGCCATCAGTAAAAGAGTTCTCTTCTCTCAGCTAGAATATCTGCCTCTAAGAAAAACACCACCACACTCCAGGCAATCTCCAATAGTTTCTGCCAAATTATTATAAACTCACATCTCTATTACCATCACTGTGTCATGCTAGAAAAAAACAAACGTCTACCCGGAAAACAAAAGATATAACCTGTTGTTAGCATCCCATCTTTACAAACTAATCTATTTCCATTCATTTACTCACTTTGCAGCTAAACTTCATGAAACAAAACCTCCTCATATAACCTGAGGCACTACTCACAAGCCACACTAACTTCATTACCCTCTAGAACCAAACTCTAAAGCACTGCTCATGCAGTTGCCTCTCAGGCATTTTCTGCTTGGTAAGCATTATCCATCAACCTAAAGAAATCAATGCTTACTCCAAATTCAGAATACAAGTCAAAAAAGTACCTCTTCATCCAAACCAAATGCTCCTGCTTCAACACAGGACATATAAACTAGCACACTCCTTTCCACTTGTGTGCTTCTCACAGAATTACTGATGGTTGATGCACATTAGAAACTGCCATAAATATGGTACATTACGCTCTTCTTGTTTATTGCAACGTACATATGCATTTTGTTCTATGTAACTAATCAGAACTACTCAGACTATATTATAGTCTTTTTTTGCTTGTGAAATGTTTTGTTTTTCACCCAAGCTAAGCCTGGTCAGTATTGATTACTGTATAACTCCAGTAAACAAATATAAGTAAGTAAATAAATAAAATATCATTTTCATTTGTTGAAAGACTAGGTTAAGGTTTAACTGTGAACTTCCGGGTATGAATGCTCTGTGAATCTGTCCCAGTTTTATTCTTAGCTCGGTGGCTCTTTAATTATCTCCTCTTATCTAAACTTGACTTTTAGAAGTCCCTCTAAGTCTTATCTCATCTGATGTCCTTACATTCACTGCTGCAGTATTCTCAATAGATGGGATTCCCTGCCATGGAAGCCCGACGTCCAGCCAGTCTACCAAAGCCTACTGTTGTTTTAATGTACGCCGAATGTCACCCAAACGTTCCTTGAGTAGTATAGGACATAAAGATGATGTTCAGGCATACCATCTACAGAATTTCTTTTCTGCCAGTCCGAACATTTGTTTTTGCCATCAGTCTGTTTGACTACATCTGTTTTTCATGCTACGGGTAACGCATGCACCTGTTTGCTGAATCCTAGCGAGTTGCAGATAAGTGTGCACCATTGGGTTTTTGTTTTTTCTTGCCTTTTTTGTGTTCTTTTGGGTTAATGTCATCCAGGAGGGGTAAATGCTGGTGTGGGAGACAGATTCCCCATAAAGACCACCACAATAAGTATCTTTTTTGTCTTGGGACTTCTCACAGCCATACGTCTTGCTCAATTTGTCAGGAATTCATCCTGAAAACCCTTCACAGTAGACTTTCTTCCCTTTCCTTGTATCTTGAGAACCAGCATCGTAAGCTTCTCGCTAAAGATACAATGGAAGGAATCTTCCTCCCTGAGGGTCAGCCATTATGGAAGAAAAAGGTGAAAAGGGTACTACCAGAATCTTTTCCTCTCCAGCTCTTGCCTGGTGTTTTTCCTGAGGCCGTTCTGAACCTAGAGGCTCACCCTGCTGTATTGTCAGATTTCTCTACAGCTACCAGGTTGGAGACCGGTGAGGATCTGGCTGGCAGCATGCCCGATGAGGCTTTCCAGGCATCTGTTTCAGCTGTTCAAGGGGAACCATGGTTGATTTTTTCAGAAGGGCCAAGGGGAGTTCCTCAGATTTTAGTTGGGGAAGACGTTCCTACTATGGTTCTTGACTGCCATCCTGAGCCTTTTCAGTTTTATAGGGGGTACATTCTCTTTAAAAAGAAACAAAAAACTAAATATGTTTCTTCAGCTCCTAGGGATCCACAAAGTGAGTGGAAGGCCTTTATTCAGGAACTATTTAGTGCTTGAATGTCATTAAAGCCTCCTCAGGAGGTTTTGGTTCTTGCTCAGCCTTGGTCCTCTATTCCCCTCAAAAGGCCTAGAGAACAGGATTTTTCTGAGGAAGAGTGGATTCTGATGACAAATCCCTGACTTATTCTACTCAAATTCCTTCTCCTTTGGACTGTTGGGCAGAGGAGGAGAAATCTATTAGTCCTGATGTTCCTTTTGAGGGAATTTCCTTTGGGGACAAATTCTCTAGGATGACAGAACTATGAGTTAATGCAGTTGGAATCTCCTAAACCTGTGGCTATTCTTCCTGTTTTGGCTGCTTTGTTGGATGCTTTTTCCAATGCCTCTCATGCATCTGATTCTCTGCTTCCCAAGAAGCCCGATAAGTTTTATAGGGTACTTGAGGATTGTTATTTTTTGTATAAATGTCCTGCTGCTGACCCCCTCTGTTGTGTCTGTAGCCTCTGATAAGCCATCTTAGTTGCTTCCTTCATCCAAGTTATTGCATTCTAACAAGTACAGCAGAACCATGGAAAGGCTGAGTGAGAAGGTCTACATTTCTGCTACCTTACCTTTTAGGCTGTTAATTATCAGACCCACATGTCTATATCTATGTTGGCTCTTCTTTCTCAGGCCTGCCAACTTCTTTCTGATTTTCCAGACTCTGAGGGTAAAACGTCTGTTCTTTCCTTGTTAGGGACTTCCTCTCAAGTCATTTGTCATTCTATCAAATGTAGTTATGCTGCAATAGATTCATCTCCTAGGGCTGCCATTTTTGGTTCAGTGATGAAGAAGTATCCTTGGCTAAGGTTTCAACCTCTACTCGATGATATTAAGGCTAAGTTTATTATGATCTTCTGGATCTTAAACTTTTGTTTGGGGAAGCTGCTGTTGGTTTGTTTAAGTCCCTTCAGAATAAGGGTGAGGCCTTACAGGACCTTAAACATGTGCTTGTTTCTCCTGTGCCTAAATTTCAGAGAAACTACCCCACTAAGCCAGACTTTGTTCATAGGCAATCTCATCCTTCGACTAAAGGTAAAAAGAGCAGCAAACAGGCTCCTCCTGCTAAGGCTACTCGATTTTCAGGGATTCCGAAGCCTTCCTTTACTAACAAACCGGATGCTGTATGACTATCCATCTCTTCCCAGCCTTTCTTTTCCCATATGGCTTCAGATCACTCAGAATTCTTGGGTTCTATCATTCATCACAGGTACTTCATTGTGTGGAAATCCCATCCTCCTTTTATTAGCATTCCTCAGCCTCCTTAGGAACAACCTCCCCTTTTCCCAAGGGTTCTTCAAGATCTCTTGACTCAGGGTACTATTCAAGAGGTGCCTGTGTCCTAAAGGGGGATAGGTTTCTACTCAAGACTGTTTCTAGTGCACATAAAAAGGGCACTTGAAGACCTATTCTAGACCTCCTTAATCTAAACACTTTTCTGAAAATGCCTTCATTTTGGATGTTGTTCCTTCAAACTCTGCTTCCTCTCTTGCACCCTCAGGCCTTTATGGTATCTCTGGATCTCAAGAATGCTTATCTCCATATTCTGATCCATCCTCTTTTCAGGAAGTTTTTGCATTTCTCTGTTACTTCCTGGCATTTTCAGTTTTCTGCTTTGCCCTTTGGCCATTCTACTGCCCCAAGGGTGTTCACCAAATGCCTTGCTCCTGTGATTGCTTTTTGCAGGCTTCAAGGGATCCATATATTTCCTTAATTAGATGACCTGCTGATTCAAGCATCCTCTCCAAAGGATCCTTTTGCAAAATCTTCATTTTGCTGTTTCCTTTCTTCAGAGCCTGGTGTTCACAATAAACATAAAAAATTCTTCTCTGACTCCTTCTCAGGATCATGTTTTTCTGGGTTGCAGGATTCAGACAGTGTCAATGCTTGCATCCCTTTCCTCCTCAAAGGCCTTAAGTTTCATTTCTTTCTTTCACATTTTTCTTCCTCTGGCTTCTATTACTGTCAGGGAGTTTCTGAGACCTCTGGGTTTCATGGCATCCACCATTCTGATGCTGCCTCTAGTCAAACTTCATATAACAAAGTTTCAGTGGTTTCTGAAGTCAGTTTGGCTTTAATATGCACATCTTCTAGAATTTGTAGTTCCTCTTCTTCCTTGTCTCAGACAGGGACTTCAGTGGATTCAGCAGTTGTCTCTGAATCCAGGGATACCTTTTCATCCTCCTCTTCCATCTCAAGAATTGTTCACAGATGCCTCAAACATGGCATGGTGGGGGGTTTACATATGGCTCCCTAAAGATACAGGGGTGAGGTCACGTTTTCAGCAGAAGGAGCACATCAATGTCCAAGAGATGAGAGCTCTTCTGCTGGCTCTTCAGGCCTTTCATCCTCTTTTCTCTTCAGAGCCTCTCAAGGTGTTCACAGACTATACCAAAGTGATGTGGTATATCAACAAACAGGGAGGAATGAGATCTTATCTTCTTTGCCAGTTGGCACATCTGGTATAGGATCTTGCTGTCAAGTATCAAGTGAATCTTCAGGTGATTTATATCCCTTCTGGTCAGAACATTGAGGTAGACATTCTGAGCAAGTCCTTAACTCATTCCCATGAATGGATGCTTCACAGAGATGTAGTGGGGTACTCCTAAAGTGGATCTTTTTGCCTCCCCTCTGAGCAGACAACTTTCTCTGTTATGTGGCAGAGTCCCAGGTCCTCTGGTGTGGAAGGCAGATGCCCTCTCATTTTCTCGGAAGGAGATGTTTCTTTTTGCTTTCCCTCCCCTTCCTCTTATTCCAAATGTCCTGTTCAAGATTCAACAGGATGCTCTTAAAATCTTGTTGGTGACTCCCTTTTGGCAGTGACAGCACTGGTTCCCTCTACTTCTGTATCTAGCCAAGGGCAATCATCACAAGTTACCTCACAGGGTGGATCTACTCACACAAGACAAGGGATCTCTCATCCATCCCCACCTGCCCATGCTTCAGCTGACACTGTGGGTGATAGGATTCTGATTCCTCATAGACACCTTTTTTCTGAGGACATGCTGCAAGTCCTACAGGAGGCCAGGAAATCTACTACTAGGAAATCCTACTTGTCCAGATGGAAGTTTTTTTTTTCTATTTGGTGCCTCTCTCAAAACCTGGTGCAACTTACTGTGGATATTCCTTTGTTTCTCTCTTGTTTGTGTGAGTTGCTCAGTGCTAGTTTGGCCTACTCTTCTATTAAGTCCCACTTATCAGCTATGTCTGCTTGTCTGCCTTCTTCTCCTCCTTTAGCCTCTAGATTTGATGTGAAACAATTTCTTAAAGGTGTCTTTTATATTAGACCTCCTAGGAAGCCTGTTTCTTTTCCCTGGGATCTTAATTTTGTTTTGGAGAAGTTGACACAGACTCTTTTTGAGCCTGCTTTAGCTGCCTTGCAACACTGTTCTTGCAACACTGTTCTCTTGTTAGCTCTTACTTCTGCCAGACGGGTGTCTGAGTTGCAAGCTCTTATGACTTGTCCCCTTTTTTGATCTTTCATGAGGACAGGGTGCCCTTGTGCACTAATCCTTTTATGCCTAAGGTGGAGCTATCTCTTAATCAGTCTATTAATCTGCATGCTTTTTTCCCATCTGCAATCTGACAGTGAGAGGGTGCTGCATACTTTGGATGTGCATAGGCAACTCAGGATTTATTTGGATAAGACAAAGGCTATTAGAAAATCTGATCAGTTGTTTGTTTCTTTTCATCCTAGATCTTTGGGACTAGTTGTATCCAAGCAAACTATTTCTTCTTGGATTTCTAAGGCTATTTCCTTTTGTTACATTTTTCATAGCAATAACCTTCCTTCTTCAGTTAAGGCTCATTCTACTAGAGCTGTGGCTTCTTCTGGTGCATTTTCAAGAGTTTAGATACTAATTCTATTCTTGACGCAGCTACCTGGACTTTATTCATACATTTACCAAGCACTACACGTTGGATGGTATCTCTACAGCTAGAGATGGTTTTGCTAGTGACATTCTTTGTGGCTTTTCAGGGGACTCGTCTGCTCCTTCCTCTTCTCATGTTTCCTCATGAACTTTGACACTCTCCCATCTGTTAAGAATACTGCAGCAGTGAAAGTAAGGACATAGTACAGTTGTGCAAAATGTTACCATAATGGTAGATGTCCTTGCCTTCACTGCTGCAGTATTCGCTCCCGCCTTCCATTCTACTAGCTCTTTGCCTTCCTGGTTGTACAGGTTACCTCTTGGTTTCCTTGGACCGGTGATCCTACTGGAGCAATCAGTTCTGTAGATGATATGCCTGATCATCATCTTTATCCCCTATGTTACATAAGGAGTGTTTGGGTGACATTCAAAGTACCTTAAATTTCTGACCTGGTAGAAAATATTTTTAGTAGCTATTACCTCTGCTAGGAGAATTACTGAACTTCAAGCATTATCCTGCAAACCTCCTAAATTAATTTCCATAAGGATAAGGTGACATTAAGAACCAACTCTTCCTTCTTTCCTAAGGTGGTGTCAGAATTCACTATCGATTAATTAATCCCAAATTTGAAAACAAAGGTGAATACATGTTACACTTGCTGGATGTATATAGCCAGTTGTGTCTCTGCTTACACAAAACAAAAGAGATTAGAAAATATGTTCAGTTATTTATACCCTTTGCATATAACAAATTAAGCAAATCTGTTACAAAGGTTACATTGGCAAGGTGGACTACTGACTGCATATATGTGTCTATAAAAAATGGGGCGTTTCATTACCAAAACCTTTAAGACCTTACTCTACTAGATCCATGGCAACCTAAGTATTTTCATGCAAGCATTCTATGGATGACATATGTGCAGCTGCTGCTTGGGCTAATCCTCCTACTTTTACAACTCATTACAAATTGGATCTGGTCTGTAGAGGAAGAGCAGCCTTTGGTTTAACTATGCTCGGGAGCATCATTCCTTAGAGTCCACCTGGGATATCAGGTAGCTGGGGACTGTGTCCCAATGGCTGAGGAATGAATGAAAATTGACATCAGATACAGAAGTTATGTAGTCACCATAATGTTCCATCTGTGTTGCCCATTTTCATTCTTCCTCAACTCACCACCCACCAACCCCCAACCTACGTCATCATGGAGTTCTGGAAGAACAAGATGCTTTAAAGACACCATAGTGTCTTGTATGGAGCTCCAGACATTGGTTTTCCTTGGTTAGGAACATTATTCTGATATGTATTACTTATCTCAACTATCAAACAAGAACTGAGGTATGCTAGGGGTTGGTGCATTATGGGTAGGGATGAGCTCAAGAGTTTCAGTTGGCCATGAGCTATAGTAATGGCCAAGTTGAATCCAAGGTTCAGATCTGAACCCAAATGGTTGAGATTGAATGAAAATGGACAACACAGATGGAATGTTAATGTTATGATAAGTACATAACTACTTTTTATGCAGAGTTCACACCCTGAATGGCTTGAGGTCAATCACAAATTGATGGGCAAGACAAGTTCTTGTCCAAGGATGCACACTGCTGATTTCTACATTGTCCTGAGCTCCTTCCTTCAGACTTTGTTCCTTCACCATCCCAGGCATCCTTTCTAAGCCCTTGTACATAGAAGCTGTATGAGAGTCTGTGTTCTTCTAGATTCAAAAGTTATTTATAAGGAAGTGGTGCAGATGACCTTTGTGAAGTCTTGCCAGTGCAGCCCAATGTAACTTATAAATTAGTTTACACATTGCCTTTATCTTCTACCTCTTCCTTTTCCATTTCTTCTCCAAGTTCTTCCTCTGTCAGTCATCTCACCCTTTGCTCTCTCTCATCTACAAATTCTTCCAGGGATTCTCATAACAATTATAGCAAACGTTTTACTCTGTGCTAATCCCTTTAATTTATCAGGTGATGGATGGATGTACACCTAACCATGCATATTATCTAAAGTATTACACCTGAAAAGCTTCTTATACATGTCCACATTTTGTACATATACTGCTATTTCCTTATACTAGATGTGTAACTGTGTTCTACCATTATGCTATATGTAAATTATATTACTGTGTCTTTGGCTTACTGCTATATGAAAAAAAAACATATTTTCTGTTTCCACATTAACATATAGTAAGTAGTTGCATGCAGTTTTTGGAGTTTTTCTCCCTGGGCCTATGCTGAAATGCGTCCAGGTAAAGAAATACAAATAAATAAATAGACTTCCCAATCAAAATGAGCCAAACTGTATAACCTAAGGGTGAATTTCTAAATACCTTTACAATCAACAAGTCTGGTTTTAAAAGTGATCAGTGTATTGCTTTGTTACACATGCAGGGCAGGGAGGCATTTATTTCATAAACTGGGAATACACGGAGTCATATGTCTGAGTTAGCAAGTCATATTTATGCTACCATGGCAGTTGAGGACTTTTAAGTATCCATTTATAGTACTGTCAGTTCTTTGAAGGTATTAGAAGTCAAGTAGGACAGGGTATTTCATTGTATAGTAGATTTAGCAGACGTCACCAGGCAGAAACCTGCCTGAAACAGAGTACAGTGACAGGCCTTTAATCAAATTTGTTAGTTTAATATAATTTTTTTAGTTAGCAATCACATGGGCCTTTTGCTTGGAGAGATGCATATCAAAAGGGCATTGTATTCTTTTCTGTGCCATATTAGGAAAGACTGGGATGACCATATACCTTTAATGATTAACAGAGCAAGATATATATTTTTTTAACTGTGATGGAAATTGGGTGATGAAATGATAGGTCTTTGTCAACAAATTTGCCGTGATTCTTAATTACTGTGTTGAGTTTATGGGGGCATTTATAGGATAGGCAGTTGGATACTCATGCGTCCCAAACGAGACGGCTACATTTTCTGCGAGTCTGAGCCTAGTGTTAGAATAATTTGTGTTAGAGTGGTCAAGTCATTCAGCAAAAGGTATAGATATGGCTAAGTCCTTAAGAGTAACTGAGTATCAGCAGGCAACTTAGTAATACCCATTTTGCAGTAATCAGCAAACTTCCTTTGCTGCAGGCCTTTACAGTCAGTCATCAGTTCAGAAAGTAGATGTCAGAAAGGAATGGACATAGGAATGAGCCCTTTGGGATGCCATTGATGTTTCTTTGACTGGAAGACATATCATCAGCTCATACAGTATGCATTCTTTCAGTGAGACAGTTGACTACCTAGCAGATACCATATGGGTTATTGCTTAGTCAGGTGAACTTGCCAGTGACAACAGCATGGGGATTTGTAGCAAAGGCCTTTGCCAGGTGTAGAAGCAGAGTGGATAATCTGACCTCTGTCCATGGTGTGACTGTTTTGAAGGTGGGCAAGATTATTTTTATGTTCTACGGTGATGGGTTTCACTCAGAGATGGGCTGAACGGTATACGGCCACACTTGATCTAGCATGATTAACAGGGGAGATTAAAAGACTGATGTTTTTGTAAACTGTATAAGCAGGGTTCCTCTATTTCATTGCAGGGGTTCCTTTTTGCAGTCTAATTTCAAAATGCTTCCTTTGGGTATTATTCCTTCATGTTCTGCCACAAATATGTGTCTGTGGAAGTCCAGGTGATGAATGATCTACTTATCTGTGGCTGAGTTTCATGATGACCTGAGGTACTGGATTTATCTCCCAGAGGGTATGACTACACACATGATTTGTCACAATGTGGCACCATTCAAGAGTTATGAAGAGGCAAGTGTTTTGCCTGGGTGGTGTACTAAGAAGTGTGAAAGATTTTCATGTTACACAGGAAATTGATGCAGATAACTGTTTCATATTGATGGAAGGCCTTTGTGAAGTGCTGATGTCATCTTGATGAAATCAGGTGTCTGTGGCTGAAGTAGATGTGGTTGGAGGTACTATGAGCTTAAGACATGACTGAGTCCATGCTGGACTCGAATAGTTGTAATTAGCAGGTTTGGCACAACATGTCAGGAGAATGTGGATCACAGACTGCATGGTGTGTCAGGGTTAGCCACTGAAATGTGTAAAAATGGGCCCTAGGTGACTGTCTTACTTTGACTAATGTCACCAGAAATGGGCATGAGTATTTGACTGTGATAAGGGAAATGAGGATTTAGTGGGAGCATATTGCATTATCAAAAGTAATTTCTGCGAACACAAAATACCAAGTAATGTTCAATGAAATAACTTTACTGACAGTGGAGTTTCCTTTTCCTCCACTGTTGTGTGACCTCAGAGTTGGTATATAAAAATGGATGGGTGTGGGGTTATCTCCCCATAGGGGGTGCAGGGGGTTTCCCTCTTTGCAATAACAAAAGTGTTGAGCTGTGCATTGAAGCTGGTTTTGGTGTTTTTTCCATTCACCAAAATTACATTTGATGACCAAACATGAATATATACCCAGTCTACTACAGAGATCCTTACTAATGGTTGAACGGGTGTATGTACCTCTATTGGCCAAAGTGTGCCTGTCATAAAGTCAGTGTGTGCACATCATAAAGCCCATCAGTCCTGTGTCAATAAGCGATTGGCCATCTGGTATCCAATTCCCCAGCTTGGATAACCTGGGATAGCACTACTGTGAAAAACTGGATGTAAAAACAACCAACCTGCCAAACATGCACTTAGAATTGCTCTGTTCAAAATAGGTTCACAAAGAATGCAGCTTGGAAGTGAATGGCATGGTAAGGAGGAGGCTGGACATCTTGTTGTGTATCCATGAGACAAGATGGAAAGGCAGCTCATCGAAGCCACTTGACTGGAGATCTATAGTATAATACTTAAGGAGAGGACAGACTACAAATAGTGCGAGAATTGTGGTGAGACAGTCTTCAGAATACCATGCGGGATAACATCAGAATTTGTGAAAGACTCATGGCAATCAGTCTCCAGTGTAAAGATAAAGCAGGATTTCTAATCTCAGCCTACCAGCACAGCAAGGTTGTGTGAGTGAGTATAAGAGTGCATTCAGACAGCAGTTGCAGGATCTACTAGATAAAGCAAGACAACATGAATTGGTGTTGATAATGAGGACCTGAATGTTCATAGTGCGACAGACAGAACAGTATACAAAGACTGCCTGTGTCCACATGGGTGAGGCAACAGCAATAAAAAATGAGAGACAATTGATAGATCTCTGTCTGGCAAATAGCTTGATGGAGGCCAAAACATGGTTTGGCAAGAAAGACAGACGATTGCATACAAGAGTGGCCAACATGCAACTCTGGTAGAATTCCTCCTAGTTAGGAAATGGCATTGTTATAATGTGAGATTGCAAGGTCATCCATATTAAAACAGTTAGCTCACAGGATAAACCACTGGTGGCCACAATCCACTGCAAGAAATGACCACAGAAGACTCTAATGTTAAAAGAGAATAGTTTGAAGACCTGTAAATTGGGCTAAAAGCACAGGAGTTCATTGAACCAGTCAGGGCTCTAGTACCTCCAGAAGAAAAGAAAATAGGTGAAGTTGAAGAAAGATGGTAGTGTATCAAACCTACATGTGTGAGGTCTACAGAACATATATGCAGCTGAGCCAGATATGGAAATAAGATACATAAGAAAAGCTGGTGGTGGACTAAGAAGTGCAGGGAAAAGTGGGAGACAGCAAAGAATGATCAGGCTACAAATACTAGTTGACTAACAAAGAAGCTAACAGAGCAGTCACAATAGCAAAGAAAAAGGCATCACAGGTACTCTACCAGCTTCTGGACAGCGACTTAATATATGGCACTAAGAAATTGTACCCATTGCAAGGGATAGACAGAAAATAGTCATCAAACTCCATTTACAAGGGATTCCCACAACAAACCTCCTCAAAAATCCACAGGACATGAAAGGCAGATGGAAGGAGTACTTCCAGTATCTTCTGAATGAAAAAAAAAAACACACAAGATGTACTGCCCCAGTGGAGCCTACAATGAAAGAAAAAGAAAAGCCCACCCTATACAAAGTAAAAAAAAAAACACTGAGGAAACTGAAGTCATGGGAAAGCAGCAGGCTAAGATGAACTCACAGTAGAAATGATCAAGATGCTGGGTGAGTTGGGACTTCCAAAATGGCTGCACAGTGATAGCTTAACTTCATCTATCTGTGCAAAATCAAAAACTGAGAAAATGAAGTGACACTGAAACTTATTTTAATGCGTGGCCTGGATGCCAGCAGAGAAGAAACATGGAAAATATGAAATAAAATCAGCTAGTAAAGGTGAAGAGAAAAGAATGGTCTGAGAGTGATTCTGTAGTTATTCAGCCTTCACCTTTGGCTCAAGCAAAGGCTTACAGTAATTTAGAGGAAAAAATAAAACAAACATACTCACAGGTGATTAAAATAAATGAAACATTGAAGGAATATATCAACTCAAACAACAAAGGGCTGAGAAATTGGAAGAAGCTTTAAACAGCTACTCAGATGAACTAATAAAACTGTAGCAATCATAGGCTGACATGAAGAAAAAGCTGGCTGAATATGAAGCTTCTCAAGAAGAGCTGTTTCAAACAAAAAGCGAGTTAGAAAACAAAGCATGCAGAGAAAACCTGAGATTTTCTGACATAACAGAGAAATGGAAAAGAATAGACAGTATTAATTTTATTAAAGCACAAATAAGCAATTGGACTGGGGTTCAACAGCAAGATTTGTTAATTGAAAGTTCACATTGAGTGTGTACTCCAAACACGGACAACAGAAAACAGCCAAGACCTACATTAGTAAAGATGCAATCATACCAGTAGAAATATTTGATCCTAACAAAACTAGCAGAAGGACAACATATTAAAAACTGGAGACAGCATATTGTTTGTAGAAAATGAATATTTACTGTACACCTGACAGAAGGGAAGCAAATGTATCCCAGCATTCAAGAATGTCAAAAGACAGGTGTGAGATTCAAGCTGCTGTATCCAACTGTCTTAAAAATATTTTTCCTGGATGATCAAAGTCATTTTTTTATGCAGAGTAGGCTAAGGAAGAAATTGAAAGGTTTATCAATCCCAATTTGAGTCTGCAAGCTGAAGGAGACTGTGTTGCATTCTGGCAGTAAGGATCACAGATTTTGACAGTGAAACCTTTTCCAATGGTACAAAGGAAAATGCTTGAGAGACAGAAAGAAGCAGAGGAGTTGACTAGAAGAACTAGAGGTACTTTGGACTTGAACCAGAGACTGGTTTTGGGAGATAGAGTTGAAAAAGGAAGAAGAAGAGCAACTCTGAAATTAGTGAATAAATGGAAAAGTATAAAGCATGAATTACATTTGTTTAATATGGTTTTGCAAGAAAATGCATCTGAAAACAGTGGACTTTTGCTGACTTTGTTAAACATGTGAGTGGACTGTAAAGCATAAACCCCACTTTATATTATGAATGTTTAGAAGTACACTAAAAGGGGGAAAAGTAAATGGAAGTCAAACTATTTTTGTTCTTCTTATTTGTATAAAACATTCCATGATATAAATTGCATATTATATAGTAAAATAGTTTTGTGTAGTGTAGTCAGGGGTATTTTACATGTTTTTTTTTCAGTTAGTGTATGAGTTAAAGATATGAAAGTAAACAAGTACTTTTTAGTTGCAAGAGAAGAAAGGCTAGACAAAAGCAATTTTAATGCTATTCTGAGATCTTGGGCTGCTGGGTGTGGTATAAAAATTCACTGCTTATATCATATGTGGAATTTGGATATTTTCTTTTAAGGTGACTATCTAGATTACTACCTTTGGCTTAAGCTGTGAACAGGTGTTTTTGTAAGCAAGTGCATTTTAAAAATAAGAAAATGGTAAAAGTCATGGAAATGCTAAGCTTCTTATAGCTGCAAAGATATTCACCGGGATTCATCAAACTTACATGCAGGAATAGCTTATTCTGGGAACTAAGGTTGGGTGGCATGATGCCAGGCTACTCCTATGGCTAGGCTTGTAAAAGACCCAGGGCCATTAGCCTAGTACACTCCTATGAACCTATGAACCTATGTATAGTCCTCTGTGTTGTCAGACATGGGGTTCATTTCTCTTAAATGTAGGAGCATGCCCAGCATGACCTTCTGTATTGAGTATGTGTATCCATTCCAGGTAAGGTATACTCCAGTCCAGGGATTTGTGTTCTACACTTACAGCTAGCAACCTGTTTCTGCAGGATATCTGTAGATAGGTTGACAATATGGAGTCACAATGAGTGAAAGATAGGGGGATACTGTAACTATTGCTGTCTGTGCTGCTTGTGTTACATGGCTGGTGTTAGCAGAGATATTCAGACCTATGTACTGTTTTTACACTGTGATGTATTATGTCATCAACTACTGGCAGATATAATTATTTGCTCACTGTTATTTACCAGGAAAATACAAGATGAATGAAGATGAGTCCAGTATTCTGGGCCGCAGCCTACACGTTCTTGCACACTCCTGCCATTCTGGAGGGGTAGCTACAGACACTTGCTGATGGATCTGTGTAAATGGTCCAGCACCTTGGTAGTATGGTGGCTGAGGATCCCTGTCTTGTACATATATTGACTTAACAGAATGGCCATATCCTGCTATGGCCATACCTCTGAGCTGTACAGATTCACCCAGGTTACCCAGAGGCAGGACTCATATATCTGGTCAGTTCAACTTAACATTGTGGTTTATGGACAGGTTTGTAGCCACCCATTAATGGGTTTGCAGGCAGGGGTAGTATGGGCACACATCAGAATTTCAGACTTCACACACTCCATGACATCGATGCTTCTACACCCCCCTCTATTATTCTATCCTCTTCCTAACATTATGCGAGCAATATCTGAGAAGTATCCCTATAGTTGGCCCTTCATCCCAGCAGTATCTATGTATTGGTCCACAGTTCTTGCAGTAGGACATGGGGGACATGCTACTGGGATTTGTCAGTATGGCCTTGCATTGGTGTTCTGTTGACTGTGTTAGGTTGTTAATTAAGACCCCATGAGATACCATACATTGGCACTTATGGGTGAGGCAGAAGCCTTTGATAGAGGAATGTAGGCCATTTGGTAGTGATGCAGGCCTTCTGTAGCAGGCCAGTGTATTCTGGCACTCATACATTCCCAGGCTGTGAGCTAAAGGATTCCCCTGGGGTGACAGGGTACGTGTGTGAGGTATTACTGGCAATACTTCCTGTCCATATTGATCCATTGGTATGGATGCAGGCAGGGTGGCGCTTACAGCTAGGGACACACCTTCATAGGACACCTCTTCAGCATGCTGCATCCTGTGGGTATTCCCATAGAGAAGTGTGATCATACTGTACTCATTCCCAACAGCAAGGATATGACCTGTGATAAACCTGTGGCTAATGGTGGGGTGAGCTGAGTGCATGTGTGATATGGAAGCGACTGGCAGCTGACTCACAGATATACCTGGGACATTCTCCTTATGCTGCCTTGTGCATGGACATAGGCAGTCTCTCATTACTTTATAACTGTGCCTTTTGTGGTCTGCCAGTGATTGGCCAGACTACCAGTATTCCATACTACACGGACAACTAATGTGCTGCTAACCTGTATGTACAATTCCAAAGTTGTGTGCAGTTGACAGTTACATTATATACACTCTGTCTAGGGTACTTCCACCTATGTACTGTGTCTATGTATGGGCCCACATTCATGGCATGCCCATCTTTCTGACAGTGAGAAATATTGACATCTGGACAGCGAGTATTGACGACTGCTGACATGGGTAACGCTGTGAAGCATTGTGGTTGGCACTGCAGTTGTTGGAACATGGCCCTGTCAACCACAGTACTGCCCATAGGCCACTGAGACACAACCCTCCATACCTACATGCTGACCACTTCCAGACAATATTGAACACACAACTTACCACACAGACCCCTGCATATTGTACACATGCAACAATCTATCCTGTAGACTGGCGCAGCTCGAGCAATCTGTGCTCCACTGATATTACTCCTCACACTTACATGTTACTGCATTTCTACATAGGACTGTGGGAGAGGGCTGGTATTTCAGGTACTCTGTTGGCTTCCATTTCATATTGTATTCTAACCTATCATGCAGACTGGAGGCATATCAGTAGAGTACACATCTAGGTTTTATTGACTAACATTTCATTTTCAGAATTCTTACCCTTCAGAACTAACATACAACTGCCAGACCTGTTGTAGTATGTTTGTATAGGTCTGGAGGGGGGTATTCACCATTGCCATCATTTGGAGGCCTTAGCCCAGCCTTTCTTTCTGGTCATCTACACCTGTCCTGCTGGCTGGGGCTGGTGGTGAGTATGTGAGCCTCACTTGACATGCATGTGTGTGTCCTATGGACACCCACAGTTATTTGGGACACCACATGTACTGTGGTGGGATTTGTCACCTTGTCTAGTATTGCCTAGTATGTTGACACCAGTATTTGGTATGGATTTCATACTGCCCATATAGGTGTCCACTATCTGCTGCTATCCCATTCGGCCACTCGATTTCCTTGTATGCTTGCGTCTATACCATAGACACAACTATCAGAACATACTACTCCATTCAGCAACTGATAGGAAGAGTGACTTACCAGTATTGAGGATGGTGCTGGAGGGCTGACTATGTCGGATGCATGTAGTACACTTCCTATAGATGGTAAAGCACAGGCAGTGTCATGTTTGGCATCCATTTTACTGTATGTGCGAGTCAGAAAGAGGTATCAGTCCCTGGCCTCTACAGTGTCATTGTGTGTGATATGCATTGCCTCTTTAGCAAGGCCAGGGCATACTGTGCATGCCTACTTCTGCCTACAGGGGCAGGCTTAGGACGTTCCTACTCCGAGTCCCATTGTGCCTGTTGTGGCCTTGGTAATGGTGTGTGAGGGGGGTGGCCCCTCCCTGTGCTGTTCCTGCTGCAGCTGTTTCTGCAGGATCATATTGTGTAGCATGGCACATACTATGAACATTTGTCCACAAGTAGCTGGAGAGTACTGTAAGGCTCCACCGGATATGTCAAGGCAGTGGAACTGTGACTTGAGCATCCCAAACACATGCTCTACAATGATCCTGGTTTGTGCATGTGCCTCATTATGGCATTCTTATTCTGGTGTGTGTGCATTTCTAATGGGTGCCATCAGCCATGGCTCCAGTGCATAGCCAGCATCCTCCACTAGATGGCCATATGGGATGTCCCCCCGGAAAACCCCTGGTATAGCCGCAAAGAATGCCAGATGTGGGAGTAGTGATAGCTTTCAGGGCTGCCAGCACACAATTGCATGATAATGCCCTGGGCATCACACATGGCCCGGCAGTTGATGGAGGGGAAGCCATTGCAGTTTATGTACACCCTACCCCGCTCGCTGGGTGGTGCTTTTATGTGGATGTGGTGCAGTCCATAGCACCAACTACCCTCAGGGTATTCTGTTGTACAGTAGAAGAGATGCATACTTCTGGTTACTGCCTCATGGGTGTTGGGGAAATATATGTACTCATTGGCATGTGGTGACATGGCATCCAGGAACTGGTGGAGTACCCGGGATACTGATGCCTGTGAGACCCCCATTATATCCCCAGTTGGTTTTTGCAAGGTACCTGTGGCTAGTACTCTTAGGTCTACACATACCTTGGTATCCACTGGGATGGATTCCACTCTGTTGGTTCTGTGTGTGAGGCATGGCCAGCACAGCTTGATGATTTGCTCTAGAATGTCCTTGTCCACCCTATAGTGCTCTACTATCTCCAGCTCATGTAAGCCCTGGTAGGTTACCCAGGGTCTGTACACTCTTCTCCTTCTCATCTCTGTGGGTCAGTTGTCAGCATTCTCCTCCTCACCACCCTCAGTCTCTAGCACATATTGATAGAGTAAAGCAGCAGCAGCCTCTAACATTTTTAGTTAGTTTTACATGTTAAAAATTCCCCATCTGTGTACACCGGTGGTGTAGAGTTTGTGGGAAAAACCTGTCTGTAAGGTGTTTGCATGGTTTATAGTGATGTGCCAGCCTGTTGCCTGTGTAATTGGCTGATTATGATACAGTCCACCTGCCAGCTATGCTAGTTCTCCTTTATTGCTTTCCTACTGCTGTTTCCCCTTCCTAGTTTCTTCCTAGTTTAAGGCCCAAAGCACTCCGTGCATTCAGAGTGCTCAAATGTCAACACTGCTGCTATTTCCTCTTTTTTTTTCTTTAGCCTTTAAAATCCAGTGCGTGGATGCACACCCATTTAGGCAATGTAAACAGTGCTGACACTCCCCCTTCCTTAGCTATGCTTAGCTAAGGGCAAACATGGGCCACAGGGCTCCAATCAGCTTATAGCAACCATAACACACCCTCTACTGAAGTCATCCTCTTGTCCTGCCTACATGGTTCTCCATTCCTGCACCTGCACAGTTGGGTGCAGGCTGCCAGTTGGGAGAAATCTGTGATTCAGTATACGTCCCCTCATTTGCATACCCCAGCATGTAGGTCCATAATTACAACTCTCAAGCACACCCTTTCCCCTTGACAACCAGTGCTCCCTTGTCTTGTTTACATTCTGCATGTCATTGACTATAATGGCAAAATGCAGATTTCTGTTCAAATGCAGTTTTTCCCTTTTTTTTTTCATTTTCGGCAACCCCGTGTTTGCGCGCCGCTGCCCTCAGCTTAAATGGCTGAGATCACCCCCCCCCAAAAAAAAGCTTATTTTTAACAAAATTAAGCTGATGTTAATGCCAATGGCCTTATATTTGGCCATTGGCATGTCTGCTCAACATGAATACATGCTTTTCATGAGCTGTCATGCCTCCATTTTGTCAGATGCAAAAATGTATTTGGCTACTAGCTGAATACATTTTTGCACTGACACTGTTCCTATACAGAATCCTGCCAGCTTGCTGTATAACAAAATCACCTCATTTGCATGGTTTCCACCAGCAAATGATATAATTTGCATGCTGAATGTTTTTCCATGCAGGAATAGTGTAGGGCCGCTTGGGCACGCAAAAACAGCCCCATCCTGAATCACACGGTGGCCATATTCCATGCAGAAGCGGCTACACTGTTCCTGCACGGAATCTAGTCATTCATGAATCCCAAGGATTAACTTGTTTTTCAGTAGCAAACTTTGATGCAGATGGGATGACTGCAGCAGACCACAGTGAAATTTACAAAGACTCTGCTGAGTATACTTCCATGGAGATAAGTTGCTGGTGGTGCAGAAAATCTTGAGAATTCTGAGTAGTCTTTACTGAGGGAAATTGGCAAACAGATCAGTGAAAAAATTAAGTCTGAATTATGGGAAGTAAATAGGGGGCATCAACCTCCCTTGCAGCCTTAATACTTTAATGCATTTAACAGAACAGTGTACAATTTGTATTTAAAGTGCACTTTTGCTTATATCTGAAGTTAATGTTCTCTGAAAGTATACAAGCTGTTTTTCATATCTGGGTGGGGATGAGAGTTAACAAAACAACAAAAAGCAGTCAGTGTAAGTGTCAGCACAGACTGTAGCATGTGCTTTAGCATGGGGTAATCTTAACTGTAGGTTAGATAATTCCTGGAGGTGTTGCTGTCAATTTAGGGCAATTGTTCCCTTCTGGAGATTTAAATGTCAACTTTTGAGGACATACATAGTTTTATGTGATTGTTCCAACATAATAGGGGATGGGGTGTTTTGAAAATTTATTTAGTTTTTTGTTTGAGGGTTTTCATTAAGAGAAAAAGTTCTGAAAAATGTGACAGGTTCAAATGGAGATGAGAACAACAGTACAAAAGAACAACCTGCCAAACATTAGTGCATGTTACACAAATGCTGGAAATACACATTAAAATAACTGTCATATATAATATGTCAGAACCAGAACAATACTTTTTTAATGTGATGGCTATACATATTATCCTGTAACATGAATGGCCTTACAAGTACACGTAAAAAGGAAAGAGTATTGAATTATATTAAGAAATGTAGAGTGCACACTGCAGAGCTGCAGGAGAGACATTTGCAAATAAATGAGCATGTGAATACGACAAAGAGAAGATTTCAGAATGAATATTCAGCAGAAAATCAGGGACAGAAGAAAAGGGGAGTAATTATACTAATTTCTAGAGGGGCTGCAATAGAAGAGAAAAAGGCAAAAAATGGTAGATTTGTGGTGATAAGGGGCTATTGGCAAGAGGGGAGGATTACAATGACGTATTTATATTTCACTGAAAACTGCTATTATAGAGCTTAAGAATTTTTTTGAAGAAATAATCAGATTTCAGCAGGAAATATTACATATAGGTGCAGACTCGAATTTGATTTGCAATAGTGAGGATGTGTCAGGGCACCTAAAGGGACAATATAACAACAGAGAATAGATTTCCGAAGAAATTTATGAAAGTAGTTGGTATAGAATTTGTGAATTCACTAGTAGGAATTCTGACAGAATTTACATATTATTTACAAAGGTACAATAAATGGACTAGACTAGATAGAAATTATATTTCACAGAACGTGAATTTAATGGAAAGTTTTGACAGACCATAACTATTTCAGATCATGCATCAATAAAAACTAATTTAAAAGTGCAGGGTAATGAAGTAATAAGACACTGGTGCTTCTCCACTTATCTGTTAAAATAGAGGAATTTAAGGAATGGGTAGTGGAAATTATTCAAGAGTTATTAGGGGAGGTAAAAATATATTCAGAAGTTGTAGCTAGTGACTGAGACAAAAAAATGGAAATGGAATGCAAATACAACAAACACCAAAGGGAAAAACTGCACAGAAAATAAACCAGTAACCAAAGCAGGCTATGCAGTCCAGGTGAGTTGGAAGGAAAGTACTCCACATCTGGTATTTTCCACAATTAGATTATGTTCCTTCTGACTCTTCCAGACTGTGCAGCATGCTCTTTTTCTAAAATGGACATGTATTTTAAAAATGAGGATAGAAATAAAAAAGAAAGATATGGTTAATGAGTAATAGAAATTACTTAGAAGGGGTGATAAAGGTTAAAGTACTGAAGAATAAGGGGAATCTCACAGAACAAGTAAAGGAGCAAATGCACAGTGCAAAAGAGAAAATAAAGGAGTATCTGGATAACATATATGAGTTAAGAAATATTGCTGTTAACTAACTAGTTTTTGATAATGATCTGGGGAAAACAAACTTTTGGCATAGCAAGTTAGGCAACAGAAAGTTGAAAGTGTGGTCACCAAACTTAGGGAATCTATAACAAATAAATAAATAACCAGAGATCCTGTAGAGGTTTGAGATATTCCAGAATTTTATGAAAATTTATATAAAATAGAGAAATGTGGAAATGAAGAAAGAGTACAAATGAAAAAAATTATGAAAGACTTATTTATGCCAAGGTTAGAGGTGGACAAGCTCAATAACTAACAATTAAGATAAGAGGTGATGAGATAAATAGTGATGCATAATCAATCTTCAGGAACTTCTCCAGGAACAGATGTTATACCTGTCGAAATTAGGAGGAAAGAAAGTGATAAAGATGTGGAAAACTGTGTTTAACAGTATTTTAAAAGGAGGGGAAGCACCAACATCTTGGAAGAAAGCTCTGGTGACTGCATTACCTAAAGACAGTAAAGACCATTCAGGCCCAGCTTCATATAGACCCATTTCAATTTTAAACCACAATTGTAAAGTGTTTGTCTATGCTAGCTAAAAGAATGGCAAAGGTGTTATCAAAATTGATATTGATCAGTGTGGTTTTGTGGAGAGGAAGCAAACATCTGGCAACAGTAATAAAACAGTGATGATCAAGAGGGAGGCAGAATGAAATTACCTCTGTTGTTGGTGGGTCTTGATGCATACAAAGCATTTAATAGAGTAAGCTGGGATTTTATGAGTAGGGCATTGGAAGCATTTGCGCATTCCCTTATACAATAATAAGGTTAATTAGAAGGATATATGAAGCATCAGAGACAAGAATTAAAGTGTGTTTGTGTTTGAACAGAGGAACCAGGCAAGAGTGTCCTCAATGCCATTTATTTGCTTTTTATTTAGAGCCATTGCCAAAGAAAGTAAGGGACTCAGAAATACAAGAATATAATTGGTATGGTAATCAATAAAAGTTGGCCTTATTTACAGATGGTATTATTTTGTACTTAATAAATCCAGAAAAGGACATCTCAGTGTTCTGGAACACTTTGAGCCAGTTTCAGGTATTTTCAGGATATAAAATTAATGAAGATAAAGCAAAAGCTACAACTGTAAATTATGTACCCACACACAACTTGGTTTAGCAATACCCACATTTATGGGGGATGATAAGATGAAGTATTTAACAGTGTGGATTAAAAAAGCTTCTTTTATGGCAGCTAGGGATACATGGAATGAGACTAAACAAAATATAATACAAAAACTGAGAAACTGGAAACTCTTGTTTATGGATATGGATGTTAAGATGCTAGTAGTGAAAATGTGTTTAGCCCCTTTAGTATTGTATACAAGTTAGGCATAGTGTTATTAACCTGAGGAGAAGTTATGGACAACAATTAATAGACAATTGAAGAAATTTATCTAGGAGGAGATGAGGGTAATAGTTAAGTGAGTTAAGCGAATCCTTCCAATAGAACAAAGTGGTTACGTTTACCTGATTTCAATGGATATTTTTACAGCTACACAGTTAATGTTCATAAACATAACACAAGTAGAAGGCTGTAATTCAAAATGGAGAGGGGTGATGATGAAGCAAGGGGAAGTTCAAGAAATAAAGAGAAAGAGAAAGTTGGATTTTGGATGCAGATCATTAAGGAGAATAACAACAACCATACAGAATATTATATCCATAAAGTAGCAGAAAGTATTCTAAGAACTAAGCCAACATGGGAATAGAGAAAAAGACTTTGGCAATAGGGATGACTGCAAGTAGGGTTTCAGAAATAGGCAGGAGTGCTTGGAATCTACTGGGAAAACCTGGCAAAATAACCAAGATATTGGGAGCAAATAACTAAAGCAGGAAAGGTAACAGAGTGGGACGAACCCAAGAAGACTTCTGGATTGGAGATTAGAGACTGCCTTTCCTATCAAGGCTTGATATCAGAGTACATGGAAAGAGAAAGGGATGGGGGTATTTGAAGTGAAAGACCTGCTCTATTAGAGTTTTTTTGCTGTTTCTAAAACAGAAGCACCTATTATAAAAGGGATAATTAGTAAGACATATAAACTATTGCATGTTAACTATGAAAATCAATCAGAGAAGGTTAAAAAAGATTGGGAAGACAGACTGGACAAGCAATGTACAAGAAAACCATGGGAAGACAAATGTATGGCTCCCAAATATGCAACCAAGTCCAGAAGGTTTAGGAGTGTTGCTTGTAAGTGTTTTCATGGGTATTTCTATACCCCAAGCAGACTTAAAAGAATTTTTCCTCAGGTAGGTTACAAATATTGCAGGTGTGGTGAAGGAAAAATCTGGGTGGGTATGTTTGGGAATGTAATGAGATGATAGATTTTACAAATTCCTTACAGAGTACTCTGTCAGAAATATTGAGTGAGAAAATGGTTGTAACTAAGGAAATGATTATTTTGAGCTACAGTGCAGGATCTGAATTGCCTAGACTTAGTAAGGGCTTATTATGTTTAATTTTGTTGGCTGCCCAAAAAGCAGTTACTAGAAAATAGAATTCTAAGTCTACACCAACTGTATCTGATTTATTGAATTTTATAAAATAGATAACATAGGATCTTTAGAAAAGGGGAAGAGCAATATGAATGGAAATTATGGGAATAATACATACATAATAATGTTCAGGAGGACTGAGATTTAAGGGAAGGCAGGAATTCAGCAATTTTATAATGTTGGACTGATGATGATTATAAAGTATATATGATGTATATTGTAATTAAAGGGAAAAAGTTAAAGTGGTTTGCTTTCTTTTCTGTTAATATATGTTTGCTTATGTCTTAAGTGATAATTTAATAAAGGTGTTAGGGGAGACATGGCTCCAAGGTGAATCATGGCAGTGTGGGGGAAAAGCATATCCTAGATGACTGGAGAATAATCATTTTATTGCGAATGTACAAGAACAGAAGGGACGTTCACAACTGTAGGAGTATAGAGGTATGAAATTCCTTTTATACTGTATAAAAGTGCTGTTAAAGGTGATTTAGTAAACAAGTATGCAGACTACTAGAATGCTAGATGGGAGGTAAGCAGTTTGGATTCAGAGCAGGATGCAGCACGACTGACCTGATGTTTGCAGGGGGACAGATAGTTGATAAGAAGCAAAAGAGTCCAACTGGCGTTCCCTAGACTTTGAAATGACATATGACAAGGTCCAAAGAAAGCTAATTTGGGGCAGGCCTATGATGATATAAAGTCCTGAAAACATCAGTAGAATTAGTGCATGCTTATGTACTAGGACCCAATGACAAAAGTACAGTGTTTGGACTGTGAGAGAAGTTTCCCGGGTGAGTGGGTGTGCATCAGGATTCATCTTTGAGCTCACTACTGTTCATAGTGATGATGGACTACATTAACAAACAGGTTGGCAAAGCAGACCAACAAAGCTGCTGTATGCAGACTGTGAGTCATTACAGGTAGACTCAGAGCAAGAACTTCAGCAAATGATAGGGGAACAGAATTCAACAATGTGCTCATGTATTGGTCTGTTTCTATCAGCTGTTAATATAAAAATGTCCTGGTGATATATCCATTTGTCTGAAGAAGTCTGGTGATGTGCACCAGAAGAAAGCACTCATCTTAATAAATTTATATGATTTTGTGTGCCTGATACATCCAGTGCTCAACTTATTTCATTTTACTTTGTTTTTTTGTGTACTTCGTGGTTATACATTATCTAGTTATGTACATATTCTCTGCATGGCAACAATGAGAAAGCTTTCAATGCTGGTAATTCTTTAACAGTATGCTTATTAACACTTACTTGCATCTTACAATCTCCAAAAAGCTTACTTGATGGTCATTAAAGCACTGCTACTTAAACACAGAGCAACAGGGCACTGCAATAGCATGCATTTTCTGAATAATAAGAACCATAAATCATCAATATAAAAATATGACAGAAAACCAGAACATTCTGCAAAATCAAGGACAGATGAAAGCCACGGTCATACCTGTGGTCTACCTTGGATGGGGGAATACTCTTCACACTTACACTGCATAACTGCTCCTTGCCTTCCTTGGACACATCCAGAGCCACTACAATCGGGAGTGGGGTGCAAAAAGTATGTCACAATTTGAAATGTCTCTGGCTGATGGTGATGGTTCTGACTCTCATACCTCTTAACCTCAGAGCAAGAAATCTGGACAAAGCAATACACAGAAGTGGGACACAGGCCCAAAAATAAGGACAATTTTTAAATATTGCTCTTATAAACTTAGAAAGATAATAGAATAGTAGTAGGTCTTGCATTAGTATGAATTTTCTGAAAGGTATGAAATCTGAAACTGCCATTATTTTCTAACTTCAGTCTTTAATGATTTGCCACTAATTTGCCAGAAAACCACAATTTTATGAAAAACAGACCAAAAATGTGATGCAAAAATATAAAGTTGCCAAACAATACAGCTGGGAACCTGTCCAAGAAGGGACACATGTTTAATATTAACACTGTTAACTTGAGCAGCTAACAAAATAAGAGCATCTACATGCATTTCTGAAATAAAAGTAATCTATAACTCTGATCATTACAGTTATATATAATTGTAAACCCTCCATGTTTTCTTCCAAAATTGCCATTTTGAAGAGGGATTATTAGGGGGAGAGCAACATTTTGAGCCAAAATTGGGGACAGTTGAGAGGTTTGGATATTCCTAATTCTATAAAGCGATTTGCACGCACCTCTCAACCTTTTAATGCAGGAAATCTGGACAAGGCCAAATATATTGGGGGAACATACAAACAGTAATAAAAATTGCTCTTGTATAAACTTAAGACAGTTGATAGAATAACTGGTCTTGCTTTAGCATGCATTTTTCTGAAGGTTATGCCGTCTGAAACTCAATGTCTGTCATTTAATGACTTCATTCCTAAATGATTTTCCAGAAAACCACACATTTTATGAAGAACAAACCAAAAATAAGAAGCAAATATCTATTCATTCTGCAAAAATCTGGACAGTTGAGAGGTATAGTTCAGCTGGGGCTGCTGAGTTTGCTGCCCTTCCCCCCTCACAAAATCATGGTCGAATGGAGCCTCCCTCCTGCAGCCATTCCAATGTCCCATTCCTTGGTTATTTCGCCCCATTTGCCATAAACACTGTAATGTGCATACTGCTTTACTTCTGTGATGATTTAGATTTCATTTGAAAGTTTTATTTTGCATTTTACAGCACAGACCCTAATAGATATCTGCTAAACAAAGCATTGCCGTCTCACAATGAAAATAGACTTAGCATTAAAACTTCTCTGCCATTGAAACTCACATTCATTGAAACCCACATTCAAAGAAAATACATTTTGCCAGTGCCAGATAAAGATTAACTTTGGACTGTTTTCAAATCATAGGTCCCTTGAACACGAAACATACACATGCTCTTTGATACACCTTCCTGATTGCATTAAATTATATTCCTTGTACAATACAGTACAGTTGTTAGAGGGCATTTTAAATTTATTGTTTTGAACATTTTTCCAGCAAACAATGAAACAAAATGCATGCACCAATGACAAAACTGCCCAATTCAGAACATTTCCATCATAAAAGTCTATTCGAACTTTTACAGTCCACCAGTATCAGTAAATATGCGCAATCTCTGAAGAAGTAAAAGTCATCTAAATAATTCCACATTAAAGAAATCTGCAACTAATGAAGAGGTTTCTGCTAGCAAACAACTTTATATGTCATTGTTTCATCTACAAATAAAGTGTCTGTTGCCCTTGAGGAATAAATTGCCTATGTTGCATTAAAAAAAACTGATAAGCTAGTAATATCGCAATAGGGAATGGATGGCAAACTGATAACAGGTTCACAGTTACTAGGTATCTTAGCTAAAAAGGACTGCAGCATCCATCCCCTTTACAACACAGTACAGTATCAGCAATGCATCTACCTACTGTGGGAGTGGAACCACAGCCTTCTGCATCAAAAGCAAGTAGACTACCTGTTGTGCTATTAACAATGCAAGCAGAGTCTGCATAAGCAGCACTAAACATTTGTTTCCCTGCAGCTCTCAGCTCCTTGTAAAATCTACTCGACACTCAGCTGTATCTCTGAACTTTGCAGCACAAGAAATCTGGAAAAAGCCGAAATTTATTTGGGGGGGACAAAAGTCCAAAACACATTTTAAGCATTGCTTGTATAATGTTGGCATGTTGCTAGAATAAAATGCTGTGTTACCACCATACATTTCACTGCCAAGTCTTGAACCAAGGGGACCCTATGCAAAACAGTCAGAGCAACATACCACTAAGCCAAATCAGCTGTTTTGTGAAAGAGAGGAAGACTGAAACTTAAATGGCTACCATTTAGTGAATTCAGTTCAAACCATAGCGGTCAACCTCTTAGCAAAAAACACCTGAGCAAAGCCAATAATAGAGGAATACAGCCCCCAAACATATTCAGTGAATTTATTTCTCACCATAGCTCTCAACCTCTTAGCAAAAAACACGTGGACAAAACCAGTAATGGGGGAATACAGCCCAACATATTCAGTGAATTCAGTTCTCACCATATCTCTCAACCTTAGCACAAAATACCTGGACGAAGCCAATAATGGGGAATACAGTCCTAAAAATAGAGATGAATTTCAAATATCCATGTTATAAACTTAGAAAATTGCTAGAATAAAAGGTTTTTGTTTTACCATGTACTTTCTGAAGAATATGAAGTCTGAAATTCAAATGCCTGTTATTTTTTAAACTTTTGTTAACCAGGAAATTAGTCTGACTTGGAACAAAAGCCAGTTTTCAGCAGAGCAGGGAGAAGCACTCCAGACACATGTCTTTGAAAGATGGGAGGACATGCAGACTCAACACAGAAGGCACCCCAGCCAAGAATCAAACCAGACAACCTGTAATTGTCAGGCAACAATGCTACCAGTGCACCACTGCACTACTGACTTTGCAAGGAAAAACAAAGATACAGAAACCACAGATTTTATGAGGAACAGAACAAATATGAGGCAAAAAATCTACAATTTCTTTTACAAATGGTGGTGGGTAGGGAATTCAGGCCCTTGCCATCAGCAGCCAAGGTACAGGGTTCAAGCCTGAGTATTCTCTACCCACCACCATGTGTTCTCTCTAGCCACCAGTATATAGCAACTGGGGCATTACACACACACACACACACACACACACACACACACACACACACACACACACACACACACACACACACACACACACACACACAGTCTCTGTACCTAATGGCTGGTTTCCTTCTCGGCAGCAGCTGGTTTCCATTCTCCTGGCATGTGAGAGTAGGCTGGAGGCTCCAGCCAGCGGGCAATGCAGTGTGATGTTCTTCCATTCTGTGCAGTCGTCACTGCACAGACTTCTGGGCTACAGGGCAGAGATGCCTTTTTCTTCTCTCCGAACTGCCTAACACAGCAGTCTGGAGTTCTGTGAGTACCAGGAACTCCAAGCATGCATGCGTGGAGTTCCAGGACTCATAATTTTTTTTATCTTCTTTTCTTCCTTCTTTCTACAGGTGGGGGGCTGCAGTCCTGCAGTCCTATAGCACGAGCTGCCCCTGCAAACTGATAGACATAAGAGACTATGAAACTTTCAAAAGAGCTTTTGTAGGAAATGGAAAAATATTCTTTCCTCAGCTTCATAAAAATATGTTGCATAAGACAGCATGCTGAAGGTGTACTTGATGTAGCACTTTTATCAAACTGGCATTTGATTTCTGTGATCTCTAGTGAAAGATGACATAAATGGTATGCCATTTTTCCTTTCCATTTGTGTGCAATATAACAGGTTGTATCTGACTAAAATAGTTCATAAAAAGTCACAGGTATATTACATTATGTTAAACATTACTTTTACAAGTTCACTGACGTGAAGTAAAATTATGGGGAGTCTGAAGAAGCATGAAAGTTATAGCAGAATAAATTACAGCATGAAAGAAGTCTCAAAGGGGTGACATGATATGAGAGGGCAGGAGATGTCACTGATTGGTTAAAGTGCCAGTTGGTGCTTCACTTCATTTACTATGGTGGTTAACATATATTTCATTTATTTTTATTTATTTTTTTTAGGGTTGTCCACTTCAATGTACAGGAATCTGAATGACCAAAAGTGCAAGGAGGAAAAGCCTGCTAATTTGAAGAGTCATCCATGAGATTTTTAGCATACATTTTTTTTTACTTTTTTGAACAATAAAACTGCTGTATTTCTTACAACAAATGTGTTGCAAAAAGGGAAAACGCAATTATTTGAGCAGTGAATTACCATTCTGCAGTCATGAAGACTAGAGAACAGCTGAAGTCCTTCTATTCCTACATTGTAGTATTCTTTACATCAGAGATGACTACAGTAAGTGGTCCCAATGGCCAGCCAGTATACAAAAGCCTTTTACCACTGCAGGGTACATGGGATGGCCCATGTAGGCCTGCAGACAGCTTAGGCCATAAAAGTGATGTCTGCACATACCATCCGCTGAACTTCTCTTCTGCCAGTCTGAATGCCATCTTCAACTGTCAGTCTGCTTGCCTAAGTTGTTTGTTGGTGTATTAGATTCAGATAAGAGGCCCATTGGGGATTTCTTTTTTACCTTTTCCTACTGCTTTTGTATGAGGTTACATGTCATCCAGGAAAGGCAAGTGTCAGAGTGGCAGGCAAATCCCTCGTAAAGACACTCGCAATCAGTGTCCTTTCTGCTTAGGGCCTAATCACAACCATAAGTCTTGCCCTGTCAGGAATTTGTTCTGAAGACCATATGGAGCTGCCTTTCTTCTCTCAGTATTTACCTTTGAAATCAGAAGCTGAAGAGATTAGCACCCAACGTTATGCAGGGCACGTCGGGGACTTTTTCTGAGCCGATGAAGAAGGCTAAGAAACTAAAGCCTGTTACTTGAGCCTGCAAAGAAGGCTAAGAAACTAAAGCCTGTCACTTTGGCTGCACCTCCCATTTCAGATGCCCCTCTTGAGGCTGATTAAGGCACAGAGGTCAATTTGGATTTTGGTTCTGAATCCTCGGTGGGTACCACTTGGAGGCCATCAGGGATTCAGCTACTGGCACGTCCTTGGAGGTTATGCAGACATCCACATTGGATGGACAAGGGGAATGTAGGCTCTCTGCTACAGATGGACTGCAAAGTATCCCACAGATCTTAGTCTACCAATGGTGGGTGCTCTGGGTAGGTCTACATCTGGCCCCTCCACCTTAAAAAAACAGATGTTCACTTTAAAATGAAACAGAAAACTAAGCATATTTCTGTTCCTCAGAAGCCATCAGCTGATGACTGGCAGGCCTTTTCACAAGGCCTGTTCAATGCCTTCATGGCCTTAAGGCCTCCCCCAGGAGCTCCACCCTCTTATATTTTCCCCTCACAAAAGGGAGAGGAAACAGGTTCTTACTGATAAGGAGGATTCCTCAGAGAATAACTCCTTGGCTTACTCTGTCCAGATTACATCTCCTTTGGAGTATGCTTCCCTTGAGGAAGAATCTAATGGAACTGAGTCTCCCGGTGAGGATACCATATTTGGTGAGACTTTTGCATGCATGAGGGAGTACTTCAAATTGGAGTGCTCTCAGATGTCTGAGGTGCAGAAAAGATACTAAGATTTGCTGCAAAAGGACTCTCCTTTACCTTCTGCTGTGCCTCCTATTTTACTTGCTTTTCTGGATGCCTTTTCTTCTGCTTCAAAGGTTCTGGATACTCAACCTCCTGCCTGTAAAGGCCAGACAGGTTTTACAAAGTTCATGAGGACTGTTCCTTTCCTTTAGAGATCCCCTTCTGCTGACCCCATTGTGGTTTCTGTAGCTGCTAACAAACAGTCTATACTTCTACCATCCCCTACACTACTCCCTACTGATAAGGACAGTAGAATTATGCAAAGGTTGGGGAAAAAGTTGTACACTTCAGCTACCCTGGCTTTTCGTGCTATCAACTACCAGACCCATATGACTAAGTATACTCTGGCCCTTCTTTCTTAGGCTACTTAGCTTCTTTCTGAACTTCCAGATTCGGATGTTAAGTCTCAGCTCAGTTCCATTCTGGGGGCTACTTCTCAGGTGGCCCGTCATTCCATTAAATGCAGCTATGATGCAGCTGAAGCATTTTCCAGAGCTGCTGCTTTGTGCTCTGTCTTGGGGAAATATTCTTGGTTGAGTATTCAACCACTCCCTGATGATCTTAAGGCTAAGATTTAGACAATAATGCCCTATTTGTGACTGATGCAGGTAATTTGTTCAAGAGACTGCAGGAGAAAGGGTAGGAGTTACAGGATATTAGGTACATTTTTGTGTCTCCAGTTCCTAAATTCCAAAGAAATTATCCTGCTAAACCTGTTTTTGTTAGAAAACAATCTTGCATTCCCCATTCTAGAGGTAAGATGGTGCCTAGGAAAGTTCCTGCTTCTAAGCCCTCTCAATCTGCACCTTCCCAGAAGCAGCCCTTTCCTGACAAGCCAGGTAGTCTGTGACTACCACCCATGACTCTCCCACATTCCCCTTTCTAAGCATCTCACCCTATCTCTCCCAGCCTGAAAACATAAAATTCAAGATTCTTGGGTCCTTTCCATTATAAACAAAGGGTACTTCATGGTCTGGAAAACTCTACCTCCCTTCATGGGAATTCCTCAAGCACCATGAGAACAACTTCAGTTTTTTTCCAGAGGTGCTTCAGGAGTCGAAATCCAAGGGAACTATTTAAGACGTTTCACTGCCCCAAAGGGGGAGAGGTTTCTATTCCAGGATGCTTCTTATAACCAGGAAGGATGGCCATTAGAGGCCCATTCCAAACCTTTCTCATCTCAACACCTTCCTAAAGGTTCCTACCTTTTGCATGCTCTCTCTACAGACTTTATTTCCTCTCATCCTTTCATAGGCTTCTCTGGCTTCCCTGGGACATCAAGGATGCCTAACTTCATATTCCCATTCATTCCATCTACAGGAAATTTCTGTGTTTTTCTGCTGCTTCCTCACATTTTCAGTTCTTTGCTTTGCCCTTTGGTCTCTCTATGTCACCAAGAGTGTCTACAAAATGCTTGGCTCCTGCCATTGCTTTCCGCAGAATTCATGGTAAACAGGTCTTACCTTATCTGGATGACCTGCTGCTCCAGGCATCACTTCTAGAGACTTTTCAGATGCATATTTTATTTATTTCCCTTCTGCAAAGATTGGATTTCACAATAAATTTCAAAAGGTCATTCCTCACCCCTTCCCAGGATCATGTCTTTCTGGGGTGCAGGATTCAAACAGACTTAATGTTGGCTTCCTTACTTTCCTCAGAAAGTTCTGTTTCTTACTGACTATTTCAAAAACCTCCTCCCTTTGCATTCTCTGACAGCCAGGGAGTTTCTCAAACTGTTGGGATTTATGGCATCCACTATCATCCCTATATTGCCTCTGGCCAAACTGCACATGAGGAAATTTCATTGGTTTCTAAAGTTATTTTGTAGACAGTATCTGCACCCTTTGGAGTTTGTCCTTCCACTTCTTCCTTGTCTAAAGAGAGAGAGCTACATTGGTAGATTCAGCATTTTTCATTAAACCCAGGCCTTCCTTTGCATCCCCCTCTTCCTACTCAAGTCCTGTTCACAGATGCCTCAGACATGGGTTGGGAGGCAACCTTAGCAAATTTAAAGGTTCAAGGCCTTTGGTCCTCTTCTCAAAGGCAATAATCCATCAACATAAAAGAAATGTGAGCTGATCTGATGGCTCTTCAGGCTTTCCATACTCTTTTATGTCCAGGACCCCTATGACTGTTTACAGACAACACCACAGTACTTTGGTATGTAAACAGATGGAGGGACAAAATCATATCTTATGTGCAGGCTAGCTCTCATGCATGGGAGCTAGCAGATCAGTGCCAGGTCAATCTGCAGGCAGTATATATCTCCTCCAATCAGAATGTAGTGGAAGACACACTCAACAAGTCCATGACTCAGTCCCATGAATGGATGCTTCACAGAGATGTGTTGCTGGATATTCTCCACTGGTGGGGTATACCTCAAGTCAATCTCTTTGCCTCCCCTTTGACTTTGGGGAAAAACTTGTACACTTCAGCTACCTTTGCTTTTCGTGCTATCATCTACCAGACCTATATGAGTATGCCTTGGCCCTTCTTTCTTAGGCTACTCAGTTTCTTTCTGAACTTTCATATTCAGATATTAAGTCTCAGCTCAGTTCCATTCTGGGGGCTTCTTCTCAGGTGGCCCATCATTCCAACTCCACAATTTTTGCCAGTGTCCCAGGTACTCTGGACTGGAAGGTGGATGCTCTCTCCATTTCTTGGAAAGGGGTGTTTCTATATGTATTCCCTCCTGTTCCTCTCATTCAGAAAATCTTGATGAGGATTCAGAAAGACAAACTGAAAATCTTGCTGGTGACCTCCTTTTGGCCAAGACAACATTGGTTCCCTCTTCTTCTGTATTTAGCCAAAGGCAATCATCACAAGTTGCCTCACAGGGTGGATCTTATCACACATGACAAGGGATCTCTCATGCACACATATCTGTCAGTTCTACATATGACGCTGTTGGTGATACATTTTTTATTCCTTTCAGATACCTCTTTTCTGCAGATGTGCTTAGGGTTCTGCAGGAGGCCAGGAAACCCAATACCAGGAAATCCTACTCATCAAAATAGAAGAGGTTTTACATCTGGTGTCTGTCCCATAACCTAGATCCACTATCAGTAGACATTCCTTTGGTTCTGTCTTACTTGTGAGAACTGCTGAAGGCTGCCTTGTCTTATTCTTCTGCTAAAGTAAATTTATAAGCCATTTCTGCTTGTTTGCCTTTAACTCTTCCATTGGCTTCTAGATTAGAGGTAAAACTTTTCTTAAGAGGTGTCCTTTACATAAAGCCACTCAGGAAACCTGTTCCCACTCATTGGGACCTAAATTATTTTCTGGAAAAACTCACTGTGGCTCCTTTTGAATCTGTAGCCACAGCTTATCTGCAACATTGTACTTGAAAGACTGTGCTAATACTCACCATCACCTCTGCTAGAAGGGTGTCTGAGCTTCAGGCTTTGATGTCCTTTCCACCATTTCCAGTTTTTCATAAGGATATGGTTTCTTTGAGTACCAATCCTTAATTTATGCCCAAGGTCATGAATGAGTTGTCACTTAGTCAGTCTATTAATTTGCCCACCTTTTTTCCCTATCCACAGTCCCCTAGTGAGAGGATCCTACATATCCTGGATATGCATAGACAACTCATATTTTGCTTGGATAAAACTAAGACTATCAGGAAATCTGATCTTTTTTTGTGTCTTTTCATCCCAGTGCTCTGGGAAAGCCTGTTTCCAAGCAGACTATTTCTACTTGGATTTTCATGGCCATTTCATTTTGTTATGTTTTTCATGGTAAGTCTCTCTCTTCCCCTGTTAAGGCTCATTCTAGTATAGCTGTTGCCTCTTCTGGTGCCTTTTTCAAGGGTTTGGATACTACTTCTATTTTGGAAGCAGACACTTGGTCTTCTGTTCACACTTTCACTAAACATTACAAGCTGTATGGCATTTCCAGTTCCAGAGCAGGCTTTGCTAGAGCCATTCTTATGCAGTATAGGAAAAAAAGGACATAGAATAGCTGTGCAAATTCTTAGAATAACCATAGATGTCTTTCTCTTCTACATCGTAGTATTCTTTCCCTCCCACCTTTCCCCCTGGTTCATGTTTTTCTGTGGGTGTATGTTTACCTCCTTTTATTCCTTAAGCTGGTGTTCCTACTGGGGCATTCAGTTTGGAAGATGGCACTTGCCTACGTCACTTTTATGGCTTACACTGTCTACAGGCCTACATGCGACATCCCACATACCCTGCAATGGTAAAAGACTTTTGTAATTTGGCCAGATGTCGGGACCACTTATAGCAGTCATCCTTCATGTAAATAATACTGCAACATAGAAGGAAGGACATCTATGGTGATAGCAAGATTTTACACAACTATTCTTTTTACCATGAAAGGATATATTATTAATATTGATGACTAAGGGAATATTCTTCATACATCATATGCCCTAAACCTTTCTTTATGTTATAGGCTATTCTGTCAATTGTGCTGCCCAGTGGGAAATGCTTAAAGGCAAGAGTTCTGAAAAGATCTGAGAGCACTTGTTGAATGCCTCAAGGACTTGTCACCACATAGAAACATTGAATTCGTATTGGTTAGACATAAAGTTGACATTTGTGAATGATAGGATTAGAGAATTGTTAGATGATGAACTATTACAAATACCAGAGTCATCAGAAGCAGCCAGGAAAAGTAATACAGTGTATAAAATGATGTGGTTAGTATTCATGGGATTAAACTCACACAGAAATGACATGCTGTAATTGCTATAGGATAATGTAATGTGTGACTTTTCTTAACACGCACAGTGGTTTGGGCTTGTAAGTCCATTGATCAAAATGACTATACTTTTCAGGTACTTCAAAAACACTGCAAAACACTTGATGTTAACTTTGTATAAGGTTAGAAGTAGGTAGGATTTTTTTTGTTTTTGCTATAGTAAATGATGGTGCACCAGCAATATGATTAAATGTATGCCTTAGATTTTTTTTATTTTTGATCAATTTCACACAGATCATTAATTTTTCAACAAGGGTGAGCATCTCAATTTTATTTATTAGTATTTCAAATAAGATAATTAATATGAAACAGTTGTGCCCAGTTCAGATCATATCACATTTGAATTTACTGTTTGGATGAGTTCATATTTAAAGAATTAGACAAAGATAATATTTGAAAAGTCAAAAATGTTTGATCTAGGTATAATTAATAATGATCACAAGTAATTATAATAATTACTTAATAATTAATAATTATTAATAGTAATTTGTTATAATGAATAATTATAAATTTATTGATTTATCAATGGCAAATCCTGATGATATTTCCAATATTTGTGATATTTTCAAGCATTTGTGCTACGAGCATCTTAATAAGTGTTGAAGATCTGTTACATGAAGATTTCAGAAATTCTATCCACCTTGTTGGGGCATAAAACATTCTACATTTTTGTAAAAGAAAAGAACATAATTTAGAATATGGGAAAAGTATAGGGCCGTTGCTGCAAGAAGAGCTTATAATTTAGTTAAAAAAAGACTGAAGTAATTTTTTTGTCTAATGTTTCTATGACAAAATTGTATTCTTAAGTTAATCAATCCCAAGGAAAAATAAAAAGTGTAGGTACTATTGTTATCAATAATGTGGTACTATATGTAGGTTTAAGATTGGCTGATGTAGCTAATTCTTTTCTAGCAAGTGCTGTTATCAGAAAGGTTGATTATTATGAGTTGGACATCATACAACAGATGCTCAAGAGAGTCAAACTTTTAATGTGGAAACAGTGAGAAAATAGTTGGTCTGAATAAGATATGATAGAGGAATAGGTCCTGATAATTTACCAGAATGTTTCTGCACTATCTGCTTTAAATATATTTCTACAACTATTCCATCACTTTTCAAGAAAATGTTGTTATATGGTTATGATCCATCACTTTTCAACAAAATGTTGTTATATAGTTATGTTCCCCCAAGCTGAAAACGTGCAGATGTTATATCAATCCATAAAGAGAAATGAGAGGATAACATCTCTAATTATAGGCCAATCTGTTTGATTTCACTGGTTGTCAAGAGTTTCCAAAGATGTCTTTTGTCAGTACTAAATAAGGATTTAAAGGGTAGCTTATTGGATACTTCTCAACATTGGTTTACATAGAACAGATCAACTTTTACAAACTTGACTGTCTGCAGTTGTGGTTTATCTAGACCTATCCAAGGCTTTCAATAGCATTTCATAGCATGTTATAATAGACAAAATGTGTATGTAGTCGATTTAATCTTACATCATTCATTGGAGGTCTCAAAGAAACAATTTAATATTTATAATTCTAATTGTGTACAAGTGTAGAGTTCCACAAGGTTTGATTTTAGAACCCATGCTGTTTAACATGTTTTATTTGATGTTTAAATCTTCTATATGAATGGCTAAATATGCTGATGAGATTATGTCTGGATGCATTGTGACTACTTTTAAGTATATAGATTCATTTAATTTGTACTTCATTTCAGTTGCATATTTGCTGAAACAAAATTGGCCTAAAATTAATAAAGATAAATATAGAACCTTATACTTTGGAAAGCACACTGTCATTCCGAATGGTAGACTGGGATAGAATTTGTCAGAGTATTAAGATTTAGATACTCTTATTTGTAACCCTCTCAAATTTAGATCTCATGCTCAAATTATAAATGCTAAGGCAATCAAAGTAATCGGACTAATCCTTAAGAATTATGTCTCAACCAATATGTTTTTCTTAAAAAAACTGATACCATATGTTTACCTTATTATACAACATAATACCTTGTTTTGTATATATAATAATGATGATCTATCTGTACTTTATAGTATCCAGTGGAAGTTTACCAAGAGACTAATGGAAATCAAAAGCCATAAACACTACTCAAGATTAGGACACCTTCGCCTCTTTTCCAGTAGTCATAGATATTTGCTTGGCAAGTTATGTTTTGCTTGTAGGGCTTTAACAAATGAGGAATTTTGCTTATTTGTTAAATATTGAACTGATGGATTTGATCCAATCTACTAGAGGTTTTGATTGTACTTTTAAAATTGGTAAATGTAGAACTGCAAATAGATCAAAACCTCTAACACATTACATGGTATGTTCATGAAATAAGTTTCCTGTGTTCATTTGTCAGTCTGGATCCTTGCAAATACTTAGAAAAAATCTTAACACTTGGGTGAGTTGAAAAACATTTTGATTTGTTATGGAGTCTGCATTTTAATTGGCTTCTACCCTAATGCAGTTATTGCTTGAACTATGACCTACTTTATCTTACTAATGATTTGTAATTAATTTCACATCTAATCTTTGAAAACTGGACCACAAAAGCTAAAAAGATGGCAGAGATGTCACCTTTCCTCCTTGTTTGATTTATATTTATAAGCATTAGCAAAGAAAATAAGGGGCTTCAAAATTCAAGCATATAACTGGTATTGTGAACAATAAAGGTTAGCTTTATTTGCAGAGAGTATTAAATCAAGAAATAGATCTGTCATTATAGTGGAACATTTTGATATAGTTCCATGTCTGTATGGGATACAAAATAAATGAAGATAAAGGCTATAACAGTAAGATGTGTATTTAAGTATATGGTTTAAAAAGGATTCTGTTAAGGTAGCTAAGGAAATGTGAGAAGAGACTGAAAAACTAGAATTCAAAAAGTGAGAAGCTGGAAGCTCTGGATTATATTTATGGATAGTAAGATAAAAGCAGTCAAAATGATTTAGTCCCTTTAGTTTTATATACAGGACAGGTTTATTTTTAGCAATCAGCAAAGAAGTTGTGGATGATAAAGAGTTGAAGGAATTTATTTGAGAGGGGAAGAAAGCAAAATTAAGTGGGCTATGTTGATTCATCCCATATAATAAAATGGTTTCAAATTATCTGATCTGAAGGGGCACTTTAGAGTTACACAGATAAGGCATATATATATATATATATATATATATATATATATATATATATATATATATATATATATACATACACACATATATATATATATATATATATATATATACATACATATGTATTATTCAAACGGTTATACATCAGATGGAAAGTCAAGATGATGACAAAGGGAGGAGATCAAGAAATAAAGAGGAGTAGGATTTTTGGAAGCAGGTCCTTAAGGAAAATGGCAACAACAATACAGAATATTATATTCAAAAGTTGACAGAAAATAATCCAAAAACTAAATAAATACGGGAATGGACGAAGATTTTACCAAGGGAGATAACAGCATGTAGGATTGTAAAATGGGCAATATCAGAGCGGAACATTTTTTTTTAAAAAAAATTAGCAAATGAACCAAGGTATTGGGAGCAAATAACTAGGAAGAGAATTTGATTAAAGTGGGATGAGGCCAAGCAGAAGTCTAGACTGCAGACTAGAAACTGCCTTCCTTACCAGGGATTGATACAAGTATAGGCAGAGAGAAAGAAAAAGACATAGGGTAGTGCTGAGTGAATGGCCAACTCTAGTTGAGTTTTTAATTGACTGTAGATCAGGAGCTGCTGTTTAAAAGACATAATTAGTAGGGCATGTAAATTCAAACTAGTGAAATAAATTATGAAAAAACTTTATTGTAAAATTGGTTCAGAGCTTTCATTCATTTACATTATCTTGGACTTCTTAAGATCCAATATAAAACAAATATCACCCCTAACTTATACTTCCTGGTAATCACATCATGGGCTGTCTTAAACATGTATAATCTATATACTCATTTTATGAAAAATATAAGTTAAAGTATACACATATCAAGTAAATTAATACATAAAACATCTAATAGTTAAAATTATGGTAATCCATAATGGAATTACCATAATAAATAAAACAATAAATATGTAGCTTATGTTATCTCATTCCACTAGAAAATAAAAAATACCATCACACATGTAAATATCACATGATTACTGTAAGAATCTGGAAAAGATTGGTAAACAAGAATGGAAAAGCAATTTACAAAGAAACAATGAGAGGAATTATGTATGGCTCCCAAATATGCAACCGAGTCCAGGATTTTTGCATGCAAGTGTCTGCAAAGGTAATTTTATAACTGGAGCAGACATCCGAGAATTTTCCTCAGGTAGATAGCAAATTCTGGAGGTGTGATGTGAAAGAGGATAGTGGAAACATGTTTTAGAGAATGCAAGGAGTTGACAATTTTTTTTAAATTCCCTACAGAGTACATTGTCAGGAATGTTGGGGAGGAAATGTTTGTTAGAAAATTATTGTTTTGAACTAAGATATAGGGTCTGAATTGCTTAGCCATACCAAGGCCTTACTAAGTTTAATGCTATTGGCTACAAACAACAAAAAAGCAATTATTTGAAAATAGAAATCAAAAACTAAACCAACCATAAGCGAAGTATTGAATATTCTAAAGATGATAAAACAACTGGAGGTGGGATCTTTAGAAAAAGGAAGGAGCAAATTACACATAAATAAATAAATGGAATTTATGGGACCAATACATGCAGAATAAATGTTCTGGATGTGGAATGAAATTTAAGGGAAAGCAGGAAGTGATTGATTTATACAATGTTGGAATAAATGAAAATTTGTTAAAACATACAGTATGTGTATATTGCATTATGGAAATGTTATTGTATGTGCACCTGTCACTCTTAAAAATGTGTTTAATAAAGATCTGTAAAAAAGAAAGATAAGAAGATCTGATTACTGGTATAGCACAAAGATGGAACAGAGTTGGCTTTAATGATCAAATATGGGATGGCGATCACAAAAAATTGGAAAAGCAGAGGTACTAAATTAGAACTTCAGTCTTCACAAATGAAAGCAAGGGGAGTGTGTCATACTGGAGGGAGGCAATGCATAACAGTACAAACATAAGACAAAAGAAAGGATTGAATGGGGAGATGGAGAAGGAACTGGCTGCCTGTAGATACTACCAAGCAGAAAGACTAGCTGGGCTGACCGTCAGTCCTCTGAAATATGTCCATTATACTCGTAGACTCCATAATGGGCACTTACAGTTATTCCTGGTTAATGCATATGTGCCTTTGGACTGGAATATAGCAATTATGGTACTCTTGTTTAAAAGGCAATGCAGGAAAATCAGTGACTAGAATATATGTGCCTGAGGACTGGAAGACAGCAAGTTTGGTACCATTTCAATAAATAAATGCATACATAAATAAGGCAGTAAGATCACAGGATAGTGTACATGTGTCTGAGGGCTGGTAGATAGCAAAGTTGATACATTTTCACAAATAGGAAGAAGAAAAATCCAGACAAGTACAGACCTTTCGGCTTAACAGCATTGACAAGGAAAATCATACATAGAATGCAGAGGAGAAGGTTGGACACATTGTTAAAGGACAGCAATGTCTAGGAATCAACATAGGTCTTTGGCCAGGAGGTGCCAGCTAACCATGATCCAGTTTTACAATGGGATTACAGGTGTGCTTGAAAGGAAAGTACTAGAAGACAAAGCGTACTTGGACTTCAGCAAGACGTTTGACACTGTCCCATGTGAAAGCTGATAAGAAGACAGGTGGGCCAGATCAGATCAAGACTGGGTAATTGGACTGTTGAGTGACTGAATAGTATAAGACAGTGGACTGTGGTTTGAGAGACAATGTCAAAAATTAGGAATGTGACTACAGGACTATCACAGAGACCAGTCATGGGCTCATTACTCTTCAGTGTATTTGCATGAGTCTTAACAAAGGTAACAGAGAACAGGATCAACTTCTTTAATGATAACACAAAGATGTAATAGTGTGGGATTCATATATATTAGAAGGCAATTCATTTTATGACATTTACCACTTGCTAGTATCCTCCTTCAGGCCACACCTCCTTTCTCACAAAAGCCTAAAACTGTCAATATTGAAGTAAATTTGTGGATGCACATCAAGCTGTTCAGGTTATGTTTAAAGTAGGATAGTTTGTCATTCTACTTACCATACAGAGAAAGTTTATTCCAGATGTTTGCAAGGTGCTAGATTATAAACCTGCCATACCACCATGTTTTATTTATCTCCTGGTGAAGATTTAGGTCTCCTGTGGAGATTTTGGACTTGCAGACATAAAGAAGATCCAGAAGAACTGAGTATCTAACAAAGCAGTAGATGAGACAGACATTTCCCCTCAAAATCTAAAATAAACTAATAATAAGATATAGTTACCATTCTCTCTTGATAGCTCAAGGACTTTTTGCCTGTGATCTTTTTAGAGGAAACCGTTGGGGTGTTTCTAATTGATATGTTAAGTGAAATATATGCCAAATGGGGCCATTGTCCTTCGGTATCATCAATGCTGATTATAAAGGAGTGATTACCTCTTTAAATCTTGATGATATTCTTGGTCTGTTAGCTGGGCTGGTGGAAATAAAAGGATTTCCTGACAAACTTGATTCTGTGATGGTCAAAAGAGTGGAAGTTTTCAATCCAAGTTCATAGATCCCTGAACACATTTTTTTGTTTTGTAGTGTGTTATCTATATAGTGCAATGAGAGAAGGTCTTTCTGCTAAAATTAACAATACTACACTTTTTTGCTTTAAGTTTGAGCCCATTTTTACTACAGAAGTGCTCTCTAGGAAAAGTTCATTCTGAAGGGTTTGGATGTCAGTGGATGACTTAACAGCAACCTCCAGTTTTCAGTCACCTACAGCCTGTGTTAGCCAGAGATCTGCTTTCTGCCTAGAGATCTGAGAAGAACATACCAAAAAGTTGAGTTCCAAGCACTGACCCATGATGGACATCACTAGTAACTTTTATACTTTTTTGTGAGGCATCTGCAAGTCGCACTGTGTGGATTCTGTTTGTATCCAACTTACTACCCATTCTGCTACATGTGGGTTGATTTAAAAAAAAAAAAAAAAAAACTTCATTATGATACCAGCATGGGGAATGGTGTCAAAGGCCATGGCCAGGTCAACCAGCTTGCTTGATGGGATGACTCTATGGAATGATTTAGAAAGACTGACAAAGTGAGCATAAAGATGACAATTTTAAGTTCAGTACACACAAATGAAAAACACTACATGTGTCTCACATCACTCCTGGCAATAAGTATTATCTGGGGCATGAAACTGAAGGCAATGGAGCAGGAAATGGATATGGTTATGTTCATCTCAACTGAACTGGATCACCAGGATTAATGACAGAGCAGTAACAATATCACACAGATTACTGAGATCTATCTTCAAAGGAATAGGCACCAGACACAAAATAGTAGTGCATCGACACTACATGGCCTTAGTTCAGGTCACAACTCGAGAATTGTGTTCAATTCTAGAGATCCTGCTAAGACCAGGGTACAAGCTGTTTGGGGGCATATTCAGAACAACAGAAGAGTTTTTTTTTTTGTCAGGCATGAGTAGTCAAATGAATTAACTTATTTGCTTTTACAGTGTGTGGTATAGTTCAGTTAGTGAAGTTAGGGAATTTGTTGGTCCTCCACTGTTGAGAGAACCTTTCTTTTTGTCATTAACTCACAGCTGAGGTGGGTATCACTTTGGGGATTGCCCAGGGCATCAATTGACAAAGCTACATCTCTGAAGGGAAAGTGTTAGGTTGTTGGAAATAAGATTGAGGAGATGAACTCCACAATAGTATTCAATGGGGTATAGGACAAATGAAGAAAGGGTAAAAAGGAAGGTAGAGATGTAGAGAAGGATGAACATAAAATGCACTACTTGAAGGGCAATTTTACATGTATATACCATGTCTGTATATATATTTAGAGAGAAAGGGGAGGAAGGAGAAGCTGATTGAAGGAATACAGGGAAAAGCCACTAGAAAGATTAGTAGGATCACAGATTAGAGGATCTAGACCTCTTCTTACATCAAATAAAAGAAAGTAGGAAGAACATGGTACTGGTATACTGATCAATTCAGTGTGATGTAAATAGGTGAGCCCCAACAGGAAGGACCAAAGGTGATTTTTTGGGGCTATAAAACAACCAGAAATCTGTTTCATAGAAGACCCATTATTGTGAAGACTTTTCAGAGGTAAATTAGTCTAGCTACTGAAAGGACTATGCAATTTTTAATTCCTGCAGCAGACCGCACTGCATTTATTAATGACTAAGGCCCATCCTGAAAAAGAAATAGTCTATTTCAAAAATATCAACAATAATTTTCCTCCTTAAACATTCTCCCACTATAGTCAGTCTCACCTACTTTCAAAAAGCAGGATAGATTCCCTGTATAGTCACTACAAGCAAGCCAGGTCTATTCCTTGAAGAGTGAACCTTACTGAATAGATTTCTTCGTCTGAATGGACTTACTAGTATGTTTATTAAAGCAGATCAGAATCTATTTCATGAAAGATAGTCCCTTCTTCCACTACAATTTTGCATTTTCTTATAATGAAAGCATTCTCCTGCTATGCTGTGATCATAGGAAATATTGATTTATTCACAGAAGTGAACTGAAGACATCTCACTAAATGGATTGTCTGATATTTATAAAATACAAGCTAAACTCTTTCCCAGATGGCATTCCCTTTTCCCACTTCAACTTCCACTAATTAAAGTAAATAGGTTATATATGTATTTATTTACTTTGTTGGTGGGCTGGTCGGGCCAGGTTATGATTCCATGTTATATTCTAGGTGCCGAAAGAGTACACCATTTGTATGGCCTAGATTCTTTAATTCAATGTAATCTAGTAGGTGCTTTAAAAACAACCAGATTTCATGTTCTGAAGGATAATCCTTTCTCCTATGGTAATTTAGCCCTCTTCTTTTGAGCAGGCAAGATTTTCTTGGCTGAAAAAAAACATGAAAGTGTATTTAGGAAAACAAACAACAAGCTATTCCATGAAAGACAGTTTTACCAACTTTTAAAAATGAGGAAGTTCCTTGCCCATCTGGTGAACTGAAAGAACTAGGCCATTTTTATAACTTATTACAGATAGTATAATATTTATTAATGGCTAATCTGCTGCCTTACTGTGGCCACTAAAGACGTTTAGCATTCATTAAAAGAGTCTCTTATGTTTCCTGCTGACTGGCATCCTACTGACAACTGGACTGTAGTAAGTTTAAAAAGTACAGTGATGGATGTTTTTCCCAAAAGGCACTCCTTTCCCTCCACTGCTACTGCAGTCCAGCCTATTTAGGGCAAAAATAACATGCACATTCCAGGTAATTAAAAAGATAAGTGATTTTATTTGTTTCACCTTCTTTTGCAAACCAAAACATTTCCCTACCATTTCTGAGATCACTAAAGAGCTTTATTGTTCACCAAAGCAGTCTGTCTTGTGTTTATTACTGCCCACAGTCCTTCCAGCAACTGAAATGGAATATACTTATAAAATGCAAGTCATAAGCTATTTCCTAGAAGGCAGTACTTTTCCCAATATAATCTAGAATATGTAGGGTAAATGTGTATGACACCAGGAAAGAAAGGAACAGATCATTGTTTCCCCCACTAGCACAACATGTTGTGCATATGTTATTGGCTGAGTTCTTTTGGGCAAATGGAGCACAGTCTAATTCCAAAATAACAGTACAAATTGATCTCCCATACTTTTCTCTGATTTTAATCAGCACAGCCTACTTAAAAAAAAACAGGGTGCATTCTTTTGTCAGAAACAAATGTTTTTTTTTTTTTTTTTCCTCCTGTGGTAAAAGACTGGATTCTCTCAATTCTCATTTGCCGACTTTGTGACCATGAGCAAATCAATTAACCAGATATTGCATCCAGGTCACCACTAAAATCTGACTGTTTGTTTACTGTGCCTAACTGGTTAATAAATGCATATTTTATTTACTTTACTTAAGCCTTCTGCTCAAGACAAGGCTAGATTTCATTGGCTGAAAGAACTTCCTGGTGTGCTTGTAAAATCATTGTCAAATGTGTTCTGTGAAGGAGACTAATTTCTCCCACTACAATTTCACCTTCTTTAGTAAGCTAAACCCTACCATTGTTGTGATTGTACAAGACCTTTACTATTCAATAAAATAATCTGTCTTTTGTTTATTACTGACTGGAGTCTCTCCATCAACTGGAAAGTTGTCTGTTTATAAAATTCAAGCCACGACTTATTTCCTAGAAGAAAGGCATTTTTTGCATCAGAATATAGTATATCTGTCATAAAAGGGTAACATTCTTGGTAAAATGTAAAAACAATAGTAGGAGACACCAACACGATATATAAGCTTCTCTGTTATAAAAATCCAAACTTGAAACAGCTTACAAATCGAAATACACTTTAATGGAAAAAGAATAAGCGCTTTCGCGTAGTGCAAGGCTACGCTTCATCAGATAAAATCACAAAAAATGATACAAGCTTAAATAATGTCCATTTTGGCGGGATAGTTAGCTAATAAAACAATAATTGAATAATTGAAATGTATTACAATCTGGATGCCTGCTAACCAATAATGGTTGCTAGAACAATCGGCCCTAAGTATTGCAGAAATACCCACAACAAAAGTAGATGGTAAAATGCATGTACAAAAAAGATATATACATATAGCATCAATATAAGGGTCCTATACATATTGCAAGGTTTCATAACATATTCTTCCAATAAGCATAGACCCCATAATCATGTCAAACTAGTAGAAATCATATACATAAAGCAGCAAGCTTCAAATATGAGGAAGGTAAAACCAGCAGACAAGTATAAAGCTGATATGATATTCAAGTGCCAAAGAGACGCATCCGGAAGTAAACATAGTCAACACACACATAAAATACATCCCACAAAATGCCCTAGTGATTCGGTTAAGATAAAAACTATTAAAAACACAAACCCTAAATAGAGGAGGCCAAACTGGCGACGCTAAAACATACAGTTCAATATAAATACTCTGGTTACCTATGAATCCATTAAGAATAGCGAGCATAATGCAACAGATAAAAAAGTACATCCAAAATAAGACATTATAGATATGTAGCTTCATAGTAGCCCTTTAATACTCAAAGATAAACAGCAACAAACACAAAGATTCCATTAAAAAAGTAAAACCAAAACTTTTTGCATGTGCAACAATGCTACAAGTAATATTTAGATGCGTAAGAAACCACAGAGAAACCTGTCTTGTAAACAAATCAAACGTACCTGTTGTCAAATTCTGGAAAACCCAAAAACGTTCCATCCCGACCAGAAACTGGGTGCTATAATAAAACAATTGAACAGAGTATACCATCCAAAGATAGAATAACCCCAATAGGCAACAAAACGCAGTAAACACCAAACATAAAGTCGTCAGTAAACAGACTGCTTGAATGACGTGTTGTTGCCTTAGGTCACATGATAGCTCTATAAAACAAGAAGATAGACGGAACATACCGTCAAACAACAATACATTCTCCTTTAAATCTAACAATGTAACTAAATGTTACATTAGTCAACATATTACATGGGACAACTTGAGAATGAACCCAAGTGAACAAATACATCTGCAAGAAAAACACTTATAACCAAATACATAGAATGAAGAATCTAATAAATGATAAATTTAACAAAAAATATATATTAAAAATGTATCTATACTAATAAATGATAAGTTTCATGTAATTAACATAAAACGTCACATATATTATAAAGAACATATGAATATGTAGAACAACTAATGATGTATATCAAAATAACATGGAATTGAGATGTAATATGGACATTACTATGTTGTTCCGAGGAGATAAAACAGGACTAGGCTAAAGACAATGACTAAGTTCATATTCAGCAATAGGATGAGTAGGACAAAAAATTCAAGGATTAGAAGAGTATCAAGACATATATATATATATATATATATATATATATATATATTAATAGCAGAGTTCCATTGTACCAATGGATTATAGTCTATTTCAAAAATGCCAGTAAGAACTACCTACCCATGCTGTTATCTTATTTTAATCAGCACAGTCTGCTTTTAAACACCTGGCAGGATTACTCTGGCAAAGGAATAGATTCCTTCACCCAGAAGAATACATTATATCTCTTTCTTGAAAAAAAAATGATAGTTCTTGCCACTGAAATTCATCTCTCTTCTTTAGACTAGGTTACATTCCATTGACTGAAGGACCTTATAGCATACTTGGTAAAATCAAGATAAAATGTATTCTGTGAAGCTAAATAATTTATTTGTTACCATTTAAATTATTTTGCAAACCCAAGCTATTCCCCTATCCTTAATGTAATTACCAAGGACTTTTATTATTCACTTAAGTTTATTATTGTCCAGAGTCCTTCCAGCCACTGACAATCTGTAGATTTATAAAAAGGAAGCCAAAGCCTATTTTATAGAAATCAATTATTTTCCCACTCAAATCTATTATATTTAGGGTCAAATCAATGATTCCAGGTAAAGAAAGGGTTAGGTTAGCTTTATTCATAGAATCAGAATATTCTGCCTTAAAGAAAATACTACCTAATCTAATACATAATGATCAGACAGGGTTCATTCTTCATAGAAAAGTGCAAGATAACATTATTGAATTACTATCATTAATAGACACAGCATGCAAATACAAAAAACAACTATTATTAGCCTAGACACAGAAAAGGCTTTTGATTCTATTAGTTGGTCTCATCTATAAAGAATTCTGACTGGTTTTGAATTCTCCTCCAATTTTGTCAACTTATTAATGAAAATTTATAGTGGGGCACAAGCTTATGTGAAAATCAGATCATGTCTATCCTCACAACTAGAAATCTTCACCATTATTGTTTGCTCTTTCAATGGAACCTTTTGCTACATATATCAAAAACAAGTAAAATATAAAAGGCTTTCAAATTAATAAGGACTATTGTCCTAAAATACAATTATTTGCTGATGATATGTTGTTAACGTTGCATGACATTAATGGTTCTTTGCATGATGTTATAAATACCTTAAGCAAATCTGAAAGAATTGCAGGGCTCAAATTTAATCATAATAAATCCAAAACGTTACTAATTATCAAAAAGATCAACAAAAACCTAAGAGAGAGTTGCCTGTTTAATCGGGCGAATGATGTATTAGAATATTTAGGTGTCAGTATAAAGAGTACATGGAAAGAGTCTGTTAAACTAAACGGCAATAATTTAATTACCACCATTAATGAGCTAATCAAAAGATGGAATAAAATGTTCTTCACAATGGACGATATTACCGCCTCTCTTTAATTAAAATGACAATTTTACCTAACATTTTGTTTGATATACAGTCATTGATACTACCCCCTCCCAAAAACATATTTAAAAAATTAGATAACATGTCACTTACATTTTTATGGTTCCCCTTAAAACCTAGGATTGCATATAAATGGCACATTAGAGCTTGGGACAGTAATGGGATAGCATTTCCTAGCTTAGATCTTTATTTCATATCAGTTATAATTAATGTAATATTACATTGGATCACACCTACCTATATCTATATGGCTGAAAAACAATACATGAAATTCATATAACTGATGTCAGAACTACAGAAATCAATTTAAGGAACAATATGGACTAAGTATTTAATAAGAAGCTTGATCATTTTTCTTATGGCATTAATCAAACATTTAAGAACTTTAAAAATATAATTGATTGTAATTACAACATTAAACAATTTATATTTCTTATATTCCCTATATCATACTCCCCTGATTCCCTAGATTCTTTCAACATCAATGTGATGCAAAACTTAAAGGAAAATAACTTGATATTCTGGCATCAGTTTATTGAAAATAAGAGTATTAAACCACTAAACTCTCTTTAATGTAGTTTTGATAATAGTCAAGACAGTTGGTTGTTTATACATTCATTACGGCAGTTTATAGAAAACAAAATGAGAGTATCAATCAACCTAGAGACTGAATCTATACCTAGTTTGATTCAACTTTTTATTAGGTGTCTTAACAAGACAGATAGTCAAAATAAAAGTATCTCACCTATCTATAAGATACTAAGAGAAGACACTCTAAAGTTTGACTCAGATTTTTGGAATTACTATGAAAAGATTAATGGAGAACAAATATCTGATGAATCCAAAAAATTGTTATTGAATTCTATGTATGGTACCTTTTCTTTATTTTATTGGAGATTTTATACATGGAAATTTATGAACAGAGTTTCTATACTCCACATGAAATAAATCTTATACTCAAAAACTGTGAAAGTAAATGTTGGAAATGTGATGAATTACTAGAGGCCAACTGGGTTCACTTGCTTATTGAATGTAGAAATTTTGTTCAATACTGGAAATACTTCAAATATTTTGTAAATGCTTTATGGTCTGATAACTGTCATATTTCTAACTCACTAATCCTATTCAATGTTCCTATACCTAATGTAATACCTAAATCTTAGATTCAGTTACTCTGGTCATTTCTTGCAATTGCCAAAAAAGTTATTACTTTGAACTGGAAAAGTAAACAAGATTTGATATTTAAAAACTTTATTAATTTAGCAAATGTTGTTTGTAAAAAAGAACTGCAAACCATTTGTTATAGAACTCATAACATTACTCATAACAAATAGCATGGCAAAAATTGGAAAACCTTTTGAACAAATACTGATAACTTCTCATGGATAAAATAATTGTTTATCATGGATGAATGTAAATATTGTAAATAATAGTTTTGTTATTGTTTTATTGTATTTGTTATATGTACATTTGCGTATGTTTATAATGAAAACAAAATAAAAATGTTTTTGAAAAAAAAGAATATTCTACCTATATATACTCTTGCCTGAGGTCTATTTGTACAAATGGAACACAGTATATTTCCAAAATGCCTGCAAATATTTATATTCCAATATCTTTATCTCACTATAATCAGTACAGCCTACTTTGTAAAGCAGAATGCATTATTTTCATTGAAGGGACTACACCCCTTCAGCCAAAAGTATCTAATGAATCTGTTGTCTGAAAGATTATCTTTTCTCCTGCAGTAATTTAGCTCCCCTTTTGAGACAAGCCTAGATTCCATTGGCTGAAAGGACCTCTTAGTGTACTTGGTTAAATCAAGCTAAAATGTATTCTGAGAAGGAGAAAAAAAATCTTCTGGTACTATTTCAACTTCTTCTGCAGCCCGAATGTATTCCCGTATACTTGCTATGATTACTATGGATCTTTATTATTCTCTGAAACAGTCTCTCTCTCTTATGGCTACTACTAGCTGGAGTCCTTCCAGCAACTGGAAAGTTGTATACATACAAAGTGCAAGCCAGTTTCTATTTCCTAGAATGCAGTTGTTTTGCAACTAGAGACTAGTATATTCAGAGTAAAAATGTGAGTTTTCAGGTAAAGAAAGAGCTACGTCAGTTTTATTCTCACCAGTAAAATATACAAATGCAGCTGTATGTATGTATGAATGTATGCATGCATGCATGTGTGTGTGTGTGTGTGTGTGTGTGTGTGTGTGTGTTTATCTATACCTATCCATATATATTTATTGCTGGATTATTTCCTGCAAGTGCGATGTAGCTTATTTTCAAAATACCAGCAAGAATTTATTTTTTACATGTCTTTCTCTCACTATAATCAGCATACCTACTTAAAAAAAGCTGCATCCCTTTGGCTGAATAGACTATAGCCCTTTAAACAAAAGAATCTAGTATAGTTCTTTCCTGAACAAAAATCATCCAGGCTACTTAAACAAAACAATCTAGTGTAACTCTTTCCAGCAAAAATAAATAATTTCTGCTACTCTATACAAAATAAGCTGGAATGCATTCCTGGAAAGATGGTCCTTTGCCCACTACAATTTAGCCTTTTCACATAAAACAAAGTATATCCCATTGGCTGAAAGGACTAGGTCCCTTCAGTCTAGGGAATCCCGGCTGAATGAACTAGGATGAAGGGATCTGACACTGTGCTCAGCCAAAAGAATGTAGTGCACCTCTTTCCTAAAAAGGGTCATTCCTACCACTGTACACCAAAGGACCCGAATCTATTCCCAGAAAGAAGGCATTTTTCCCATTAGAATTTAGCCTTTTCACATAAAGAAGGCTAGGTTTTCTTGGCTGAAAGTAACAGGGTTCTTCAGCCATGGGAATTTGAGATGAAGGGACATGAAAGTATGCCCTGCCAAAAGAATGCTTTGCAGCTCCTTCCTAAACAAGGTTCATTCTCACCACTGTACACGGAAGGGGCTAGAATCTATTCTCAAAATGACAGCCCTTTCTACCACTAGAATTTAGCCTTTTCACATAAAGCAGGCAAGATTCCCTTGACTGAATGAACCAGGTCCCTTCAACAATGGGAATCTTGGCTGAATAGGCTAGGATGAATAGGCTTGATAGTGTACTCAGCCAAAAGAATGTAGTGCAACATTTTCCTAAAAAAAAGGTAATTCCTGACACTGTCCACCAAAGTGGCTAGAATTACCAGAATGATGATCCATTTTTCCAATAGAATTTAGCATTTTCATATAATGCATTTCATATAAAGCAGGCAAGATTTCTTTGGCTGAATGGAATCAGTCTATCTGCCTAAAGGACTATAAACTGAATTGACCTAATAGTGTGTTGAGCAAAAAAAAAATGCTGTACAGCTCCTTCCTGGAAAAATAGTCATTCCTGCCATTGTACACCATAGCAGCTAGAATCTATTCCCATAAAATGGTCCTTTCCTCCACTAGAATTTAGCCTTTTTATATAGAGCAGATTAGATTCCCTTGGCTGAAAGGACCTGGGTCCTTCAGTCATGGCAATTTGTGTTGAAGGGACCTGAAATTATGCTCAACCAAAAGAATGCGCTCCAGCTATTTTCTTAAAAAAAGGGATCATTCCTGCCACTGTACATCAAAGGGGCTAGAATCTACTCCCATAAAGACAGTCCTTTTCTCCAATGGAAATTAGACTTTTCACATAAAGCAGGCTAGATTTCCCCTGGATGAAAAGGCCAGGGTCCATCAACCATGTGAATTTATGCTGAAGATACGTAATATTGTGCGCAGCCAAAACAATCTAGTACAGCTCTTCCCTAAAAAAGGTCATTCCTGCCACTGACTGCCAAAGCACTGTCCTTTCCTCTACCAGAATTTATCCTTTTCAGATACAGTAGGCTATAATCCCTTGGCTGAAGGCATCAGGTCCCTTCAGCTATGGTACTCTGTAATGAAAGACACAAAATTATACTCAGACAAAAGCATGTAGCACAGATCTTTCCTGAATAAAAAGGACATTCCAGCCACTGTACAAAAAAGGGGATTAAAATTGTTCTCAAAAGAGAGTCTTTTCCTCCACTGGAATTTAGCCTTTTAGCATAAAGCAGATAAGATTTTCATTGCTGCAAGGTCTAGGCTCCTTCAGCCAAGGGAAATCAGCTGAAGGGACCAGGATGAATGGACATGATATTGTGCTCAAGCCAAAAGGATGTAGCACAGCTATTTCCTAAAACAATAGGTCATTCCCACCACTGTCCAACAAAGATGCTAGAATCCTCTCTCTTAAAAATGTTTCTTCCCTCCATTATAATTTAGCCTTTTAACATACAGCAGGCTAGATTTCCCCTGGCTGAAAGGACCAAATTCATCAACCATGTGAATCTATGCTGAAGGGTCAAATATTGTGCTCATCCAAAAGAATGTAGTCCCCCTATTTCCAAAAAAAATGGTCATTCCTGCCAGTGTACACTAAGGGGGTTAGAATCTATTCCCATAAAGACAATGCTTTCCTCCACTAGAATTTAGCATTTTCACATAAATCAGGCTATATTCCCTTGGCTGAACGGACTAGGGTCCTACATCTCTGGCAATCTGTACTAAAGGGACCTAAAACTATGCTCAGCCAAATGAATGTAGTACATCTATTTCCAAAAAGAATGGCCATTCCTGCCACTATATACCAGATAGGATAGAATTTATTCCCTGAAAGACTATCCTTTCCTCCACTAGAATTTAGCATTTTCACATACAGCAGGTTCCTGCCACTGCACACTAGAGAAGCTAAAATTTATTCCCAGAAAGACAGTCCTCTCCTCCACTAGAATCTAGCATTTTCACATAGAGCAGATTAAATTCCCTTAGCTGGAAGGACCTGGGTCCTTCAACCATGGTAATATGTGTTGAAGTGCCCAGAAATTATGCTCAACCAAAAGAATGCAGTGCAGGTCTTTCCTAAAAAATGGTCATTCCTGCCTCTGTACACTAGAGGTGATAGAATCTATTCCAATAAAAAGGTCCTTTTCCCCACTAGACTTAAGCCATGTTATACAGAAAAGGTTAGAGGACTCAATAAAAGGGGTCATTCCTGCCACTGTACACTAAAGGGGTTAGAATATATTCCCAGAAAGATGGTCCTTGCCTCCACTAGAATTTAACATTTTCACATAAATCAGACTATATTCCCTTGGCTGAAAGGACCAGGGTCCTTCATTCCTGGCAATCTGTGCTGAAGAGTCCTAAAATTATGCTCAGCCAAATTAATGTAGTGCTTCTATTTCCAAAAAAAAATAGCCATTCCTGCCACTGTACACCAGATGGGATAGAATTTATTCCCATAAAGGTGGTCCTTTTCTTCATTAGAATCTACCATTTTCACATTGAGCAGACTAGATTCTCTGGGCTGAAATTCAGCCATGGCAATCTCTGTTGAAGTGACTGGAAATTATGTTCAACTAAAAGAATGTAGTGCAGGACTTTCCTAAAAAATGGTCATCCTGGCCTCGGTACACCAGAGGTAGTAGAATCTATTCCAATAAAAAGGTCCTTTTATTCATTAGAATTTAGCTGTGTTATAAACAGGCTACAGGACTCAATAAAAAGGGTCATTCCTGGCAGTGAACACTAAAGGAGTTGGAATCTATTCCCCAAACAATGGTCCCTTCCTCCGCTAGAATTTAGCAATTTCACATACAGTAGGCTATATTCTCTTGGCTGAAAGGACCAGGATCTTCATCCATGGCAATCTGTGCTGAAGGGACCTAAAATTATTCTCAACAAAACACATGTAGGGCATCTATTTCCAAAAAGAATGGTCATTCCTGCAACTGTACACCAAATGGGTTAGAATTTATTCCCAGTAAGACGGCGCTTTCCTCCACTAGAATGTAGCATTTTCACATAGAGCATGCTAGATTCCCTTGGCTGGAAGGAACTGGATCCTTCAACTGTGGCAATGTGTGTTGAAGGGACCAGAAATTATGCCCAACCAAAAGAATGTAATGTAGGTCTTTCTTAAAAAAAAATGGTCATTCCTGCATCTGTACACCAGAGGTGATAGAATCTATTCCAATAAAAATGGTCCTTTTCTCCACTAAAATTTAGGTGTGTTATAAAGAACAGGTTAGATGACTCACTAAAAAGAGTCATTCCAGCCAGTGTACACTAAAGGAGTTAGAATCTATTCTCAGAAAGACGGCTCTTTCCTCCACTAGAATTTAGCATTTACACACAGAGCAGACTAGATTCCCTTGGCTGAAAGGACATGGGTCCTTCAGTCATGGCAATCTGTGTTGAGGGGAGCAGAAATTATGCTCAGACAAAAGAATGTAGTGAGCTCCTTCCTGAAAAAGGTCAGCACCTGCCACTGTACACCAAAGGGGCTAGAATCTATTTCCAGGAACTAGGCCCTTTTCCCCACTAGAATTTAGTTGTGTCATAAAGAACAGGCTAACTTCCCTTGGCTGAAAGGACCAGGTTCCTTCAGCCATCAGCCTTTAGTCTGAAGACCTGATGGTGCACTCTGCCAAAATTATGTAGTACAGTTCCTTTTTGAAAAAAAATCATAATTTCTTCCATTGTATACCAAAGGGGGCTAGAAGCTATTCCCACAAGGAAAGCCCTTTCCTCCACTAGAATGTAACCTTCTGAAATACAGCAGACTTGTCATTCCTGTCACTGTACAGCAAAGACCTTGAATCTATTCCCAGAAAGAAGGTCCTTTTCCCAACTAGAATTTAGCAGGGTCATGAATCTTCTTCTTTCGGCTTTTCCCGGTTAGGGGTCACCACAGCAGATCGCCTGTCTGCTCATGATTGGCAGTGGAGTTTTATGGTGTCGAGTTGCCAGCCCAGTACCCAACCTTCCACAGAAGGCACACACATGCACTCACACCAAGGGCCAATTTTTTAGAGTGTCCAATCCACCTACAGCATGTTCTTGGGATGTGGGAGAAAACCGGAGCAACCGGAGGAAACCCACACAACCACAGGGAAGACATGCAGACTCTGCACAGAAGGCACCCCAGCATCGAACCAGGGAACCTCTTGCTGTGAGGCGACAACACTAACCGCTGCACTATTAGCAGTGTCATGAATAGCAGACTAGATTTCTTTTGCTGAAAGGACCGTGTCCCTTCATTCAAAGAAATCTGTACTGATGGGACCTAACAGTGTAATTCCAAACACCAACTATGTAGTCTATGAGAGAGACTCCTTTTTCACACAATAATTCACCTTCTTTTACAAGCCAGGTTATTTCAATGCCCTGCTTTGTGCTAACAACTGCAGCTGTTTTTTTTTAAAGTGCAAGCTAGAATTTTTTTTTAATTGGTCTTTTGCACAATATAATCTACTCTGTTTTACATGAAAAAAAATAGGTTAGGAATTATTCTTGTAAATAGACTGTAACATATTTATAAAGAAGTTAAAATATGTTTCCTAAAAGATAGTCCTTTTTCTACTGCAATCTACTTATTAAAAAAGCTAGATTTCATGCTCTAAAAGGACCCTCTCAATCGCATGTTTTACATCAGACTATCTTGTGTTATTAATGACTAGGTCCTTTTCAGCCAGGGATTCTAGCCTGCATACACCAAAGGGACTAAAATCTATTAGTGTAAAGACAGTCCTTTCCTCCACTAGAATCTAGCCATCTTAATATGAGCAGGCTAGAGTCAATTTGCTGAAAGGGCAAAGGTAGCCTGCTCACACCAAAGGGACTAGAATCTCTTGGTGTAAAGATGGTCCTTTTCCCCACTAGAATCTAGCCATCTCACTATTGGTGTAAAACACAGTCCTTTTCCCCAGTATAATCTAGCCATCCAACCATGAGCAGGCTACATTCCCTTGGCTGAAAGGGCTAAGGTACCTGCTCACACCAAGGGGACGAATCTACTGGCATAACGACGTTCCTTGTCCCCACAAGAACCTAGCCATCTCACTATGAGCAGGCTAGATTCTCTTGGCTGAAAGGACTAAGGTCCTTTCAAGCAAGTGAATCTAGCCTGCCCACACCAAATGGGCTAGAATCTATTGGTGTAAAGGACGCCCCCCCCCCCCCCCCCCCTAGAATCTAGCCAGCTCACTGTGAACAGGCTAGCTTCCCTTGGCTGAAAGAACTAAGTCCCTTCAGCCAAGGGAATCGAGCCACAATCCTTAGCCTAAATACAAACAGCTAAACGGCATGATTGCCAGTTATCCTTGCTGTTAGGGTTCATAGACAGACCGCATAAAGGTATAACACTGTAGTAGCACTGCAAGTGAAACTCCGGCACACCTCTCAACTTTCCCCGATTTTCAGGGACAATCAGGGGCGCTTTTAAAATATTAACAGTATTAACTAGAAACACTGAATAAGAAAATGTGAAGTAATATCAATTTTCTAAAGTAAAAGAAATGTATAACTCTAATTATTATAAAATGAAGCAAACAATGCACCCTAAAACAGCTTAAGGCAGTCCGTAAGTAAAAATGAAAGAATGAGTAAAACCTGGAACAACCACCACGATCAACAACACCTTCCTTTATTGAAGACAAAACATATACTAGTGCACTTGGATTTTATCTATATATTTTGTCTTCAATAAAGAAAGGTGTTGTTGATCGTGGTGGTTGTTCCAGGTTTTACTCATTCATTAACTGTAATTATTGTCATTATTTATTAAACGTAATTCACGACTTTTTAAATTCGCCAGTTTTAGGGGTGAATTAAGAGGGAGTAGGGACAGAACTAATATTTGTCCCTGCGTCTGCAAATTTGCCCCATTGGTTGAGAGCTATGAAGTGAAGCAAGCTGTCTGTATAAATGTTATCATCAGAGTTATTAACCTCGCGTTTGCCTGAACTGTCAGAAGTAAAAGATCGACGTCAAATATGATCGGTCTTTCTAGTAACTGAAAACAGCAACGATGAAAGGACAAAGTTCTTTCGTGCCACTTCATCTCAACCAGCGTCCTGCTCTTCTCCGTGTGAAATAGCAGTATCAGGCAACCGAGGAACGCTTTTGAGAAGGACTAAAAACATGTTTAAGCTTTAAAATAAGTGGCTGGGTCATACCAAGCAAGCCTTTCCGGTTTCTGGAAAATTTATTATCCGTTTGTGAAAAATGAGTGGCAATCCTGAGGATAAACAAAATGTGCGTCTCAGTAACGAGTTTTCAGAACAAGCACCATGTACAGAAAAGGAACAGAATGGGTAAGTAATATACGATGTTTGTCAGAAAAACAGCATTGACGCTGTAGAAGCTTGCAGTAAAACTAAAATAAACTGCATACTTTGAGATATTATGATAGAGACTCCTGACCTTATCCTCTACAGGCGTTGGGAAAGATTTGGTATCTCCAATGAACGCGAGCAAGGCGTATGTTGTGTTGGTTAGGGTACCGCACTCTTCTGGCTGAATGTGCCAACATCTTCCACCTCAAAAATCTACAATACTTTCTCTTAAGTCAAAATGCGGAGCACATAACATACATATCAACTGTCCAAATTTTTGCAGAATGTCCTGATTTTTGCCTCATATTTTTGATCTGTTCCTCATAAAATTTGATATTTTTTTCTGGGTTTTTGGCGAATCAGTGAGGATTTATTTCAGTAAACAGTGACAGGCATTTGAGGTTCAGACTTTGTATCCTGTTGAAATGAATCCGCAGTGGTACAGTGGTAGCATTGTTACCTCCCAGCAAGAGGTTCTCCTGTTTGATTCTTAGCAGGAGTGCCTTCTGTGTGGAGTCTGCATGTCGTCCCCGTGGTCAAGTGGCCTCTGAAAGGCATGCATGAATGGGCGTGCTATTGCTGAAGGTTGGGTATCAGGCTGGCAACTCAGCATCGTAAAAAAAAAAGTGACTACCAGTAATTAGTGGACCAGAGTTCTGCTGTGGCATCCCGTAACTGGGAAAAGACAAACAACTTTGTATCCTTTAGAAAATCTATGGTATTACAAGACCATTCATTCTAGCAACTTTCCAAATTTATACGAACAATATTTAAAATGTATCTCCATTTTTGTGACTTTGTTCCCCCATTATTTTTGGCTTTGTCCAGAGTTTTTGTGAAGCTGGTAGGATGGTTAAAATTAGTTTATTTATTTATGTATTTATTTTACATTTGTTGACCGGGATAGTTCGACTGGATATTTGTCCATTTTCAGCAGAGGCCCGGGGAGAAAAGCTCCATACATACAGACAAACTGTTACATTAAACAAGTTAAAGCACTGTTACAGATGCAATACATAGGATAAAAGTAATTAATTCTGTCATATATAAATCTGATTTGTTATAGAGTAACAATTAGGAAGTGGGTGGCCAAAATACCTCTTTAGCACATGTTTATAATGCCAGAGTTAGTCAGGATTAGAGCAAGGACATAGTCATTGCCTTTTAAAGTACTGTTTTAGATTTCTTTTGAATTCGGTTAGAACGGGTTCTGAAGTAAGCTCAGCAGGAAGTGATTTCATTATTTTGCCAACAAAGTTGGCATATAGAGAGTCTCCAGATGAGTTATTGCTTTTGAGGGTTTGGACTAGTAATTTGGTGGATGAGCGAAGTGTCTTGAGGTTGCTGTAAGGGATGATAATTTTTGTAAGTACTTTGTAGTTACTTTCTGCTTATACATTATTTTGTTGAATTAGTATGATTCAGTATTGTTTGCAATTGATTTTAGAGAGAGAAAAAGAAAACTTCTGGGGAATGAATGGTTGACAGGCCGTTCTAGTGTGGAACATGAGGGCATTACGGATGATCACCTTGGATAGAGAGAGAATTCATGCAGGAATGCAGTAATTTAAAACAAATGTTTGAAATAAGTGGCTACCCAGAAGTGTTACTGCAGGGACTTATAAAATAAGTCCAAATAAAAAGAAGGGAGGGGCACTTCTCACCCATTTTGGGACCACCAGCGTTATTAGCTCATATGCTTAGCCCTGCCACCACTGAGGGTAATAGTGCTGACATAAATACGCCAACGCACAGTAATAACAATAGGGATAAGAATGGATATATTGTCAGCTGAATTACTACATACACATCTTATGGTGAGTCCATAAGGGGCACCCTGTTAAAAAAACTGGTGTATCCTTATGGGAGAGACAAATCTTAGATCTAAATTGGGTGCCCTACCAAGAGTTGTGTATAGAAAAGGAGCTAACTTAAAAAAAAAAAAATATATATATATATATATATATATATATATATATATATATATATATACATATATATTTATTAGAGAAATAGCATAAATTGTACAACAGGAACCCAGGAATAGTTAAATGTGAAGCTTGTGCGTATTGCAGGTACATAGACATAGGTAGGGACTATACAATTGCTAACAGGCATTGTTCACTCACTGCTAGATATGACTGTAACTCTAAAGGTGTGGTATATATGGCAAGATGTCAACTCTGTCTGGCATTTTATATCGGAAAAAATGATTGTAGGTTCAAAGAAAGAATCTATGAACACATTTATAGTATAAATAGAAACAGAAAATAATGTTTTGGCCAACCACATTAGGGACAGCCCTGGGCACCACTTTAAATTTAACGTGATCAACCAGGTGATGGAGGGCCCTAGAGGTGGGCATGCATCCCTTTTACTCAAAAGACAAGAGTTATGGTGGCAACTTATCTTAAATGCATATAGTTATCCTGGCCTTAATGAGCAGTGTTTTGTTATGTGTTTACTCAAACTTAAAAGTTTATTATGCTGAATGAATTTATGAAATTCAGTATAGAATGTTCTTATAAGATAATATAATATTTTATGTACTTATAGTTTTGTATAGATGCACCTTTTTGATTGTTTTTTATATAAAAATCTGTGGTGGTGGTGCTGCGGTAGCATTGTCGCATCACAGTAAGACGTTGTCCTGTTCGATTCTCAGCTAGAGCGTCTTCTGTGTGGAGACATGCATGAATGGGCATTCCTTCATTGAAGGTTGTGCGTCAGGGCCGGCAACTTGGCACGTAAAAATCTTCTGCCAATCATTAGCGGACCGGAATTCCACTGTGACGACCCCTAACCGGGAAAAGCCGAAAGACACAACAAATATATTAATCCTCCACTTTGTGCTTAAAGATTCTTTTAAAGTATATGTAAATATCTTTATAAATATGTATATGCCTTTTAACAATCAGTTTTAAACTTGTGATGTAATGCATTTTATTGGTCATGTGATTTCTTGGTTATATAAGGAGGGGTTTTACTGTTTGAATTTGTCTGAAGTGGTTCATTTAATTTGAGTGAACGAAAGCACTCACAGATTAAAGTTTTGCTTTGCCTTTGGAGCTGTGGCCCTTTGTGACTTATTTTATTAGTGGAACATGAGGAACATGGACTTTTTAAGACTCAAAATGTGTAACATTCTTCATAATGAGGTACACTTGAGAATAATGTCTGCCAGTCTTATTTAAATAATAAGCCTGTACAGTTGGTGCGTAACACAGAGTTTACTGTTGAGAGCTGGTTTACAACTCCTAACACTGCTTTTTTAGGCTAGGTGGAACTCAGGGTTGAAGTCGGGGTCCTCTTCTAAGCATAGGGTTGCCACATGTTCCTCTTTATGCTGCAGAGTCCCTGATTGGGCAGTCGCACCCTGTGTAAAACATGTACAGTGGCAAAGGTCCTGAGATTTTAGGACAAAAACATTTCCTAAATTTCCTCTAATTTAAATGAAACAACAGAAACAGTTTGCATTCTGCATATTTAAGCTTTTATTTTAGCAGAAGTGTGATGTTCACTTCCTTGCACTGGTTGAGGATATGATTTCCTATGCAAAACCCAATGTTTCCCTAGAAAATGTCACACTTTTGGCACCTGAAAAGGTGGCAACCCTAAGCCTGTTAAATCCCGAGAAGCACAGAAAGTTTAGATGTTCAGTGATGCATTTTATGGCTTATTTATGAGTGAGAATTAGATAAAATTTTTTCTTTTTTTTTCTTAATTTACTGCTAGCCGAAATTATGTATATGTTTCCAGTATTGTGTGCCCATATACAAAAACTATGTTATTATTTTTTCACATGCACATACACACATACTGACACTGTCCCTGATATGCCAGACCCATTACAAAGTGAGTGCACACACTATAAATTCGGTTTCTTAGTACCAGAATCAGGGGCAAAGTTAAAAATTGTGTGGGGCAGCAAAGCCAAACCTGAGACATTTTTTAAATATTAATGTCACTGATATAAGAAGTTGAGAAAATAAAACTCCATGAATTAACATGCATTTTCTTAAGTAGAAGCAGTAACTATAAATTAATATAATGATTTCTGATAATAATCTACATTTTTAATGAAAGCATCACTGATTTTTAGGAGGGCCAGCTGAGAGGTATAATGCCTGCACACACGCGCACACACACACACACACACACACACACACACACACACACACACACTTGCTCACTGTTGCACAGAGTACCTACCTGGAAGCAAATTAAGAACCACCAGTTTACCTGTAGCATGTATTTTGGGTTCTGGAGGAAACAAAAGCACTCAGATAAAACCTAGACAAACAGAAAGAATGTGCAGTCTACACACAGAAGGAACCACAACTAAGAATCTAGTCAGATAATTAAACTTTGTGAGATGGCAACACTGTTTTGTTAGTGATCAGTTGCTTTCATGCATATCCCCAGACCACCAAAGTTAGCTACTTATTATGTATAGTACTGATGTTCAACTGTGATGTAAAGTGAAAGAAGAAGATATGTATGACTTGTGGCTCTTGAGTGTAACCCAGCTCCTACAAAGATAGAGCAGTGACTGACTGTGATCAAACAGCAGTTTTAATGAGTCATTTTTATCAACAAACAACTACTCATCAGTTGGATATCAGTTACAACCACTGTTATGATTGTGTACACCTCAGATGTCTGATCTTAATTGATTTTAAAACATAGCCACAGTGGAGTATTCCAGTTTGCTTTACACAAATACACACTTTTTTGTAAAACCAGATTAATGACTGTTTAACTTGATAAAACAACAGTAGGATCATTAATTTTCATCCACAGACAGCCCCTTCTCCCAGGAACTATAACCAGTTTGTTGAGTGTATACACCCCAGATGTCTAATTGTGGTAAACATGGCTGCAGTACTGTTTTTCAGTATTTATTCATATAAACACAGAGTTGCCACTATAAAAGATTCTAGTTAGTTTCAAAGCCAAATTGACTGCTTAACCTGATGAAATGACAGTGGATTTGGGGCTCTTTGATCTACACAGACATCCACTTCCTTCAGCAATTCTAGCTGCTTTGTTGTCTGTGTATGCATCAGATGTCTGATTGTTAATAAAGTAATAGCCACAAAATGTACTTTAGCATTGCTTCACACAAACACGCAATAGTCTTGTCAAACTTTCCCCAATCTAAAAGTAAGACATCTTTTACTTACTTTTTTTTTAACTCCAGTTACATGCCTTATCCTTTGCAGGCTTGCAAGATGACCAACGTACTTGAGTTTGGAATTGCAGCATCAGGGAAACATATTCATATCTTTGTTAGTGTATATAAAGTGACCTTGGGCAGCCAAAAAAATAAAGATGCTCTATTGTAATGTGCTTTTTGTCTTATGGCTGGGCTGCTGGCATCATATTTCATTAAGAAATTTGATTTTTGTCTGCTGATTTTTTTTTTTTTAGCAACTGAGATCCTAAAGAGGGTTTGGGCCCTGGGTAATTGCCAGTTTGCACAATTACCACCAACCCTGAAAACTCCATTTGTATGTAGTACTATCTCTCCATGTCCAACCCCACAAGTGTGTGTTATTCTGCTGCAAGAAACTCCATCTTTTTCATTTATTATTTTCACCGATAATCGAAATTTAGTAAACAAATGCTGCCCAGTCCTCTAACTAAGCATGTGTATGTGTGTGTGTGTGTGTGTGTGTGTGTGTGTGTGTGTGTGTGTTTGTGTTGGCTTGAGTACAAGTGTGTATATGTACATAGTAACCAATAAAAATAAAGTGTGTGCCCATGCAGCTGAATAACAACTTATAACCAGAAAAAAAGTCACACAGTGTAAACTCCGGCACCTTCTGATGTATATAACACCATCCACAATCTCCACAATCTTTCAACATAAATGAAAATTCACAGTTAGTGTAAATCCAAAGTGTTTATTGAAATAACTGGGTTAAGTGCTTTCATCCTCTTAAACATCAGTATTTCATCAGAACCCTGTTATTAATTGTTAAATCACTTTACAATAAAATACATTTGGCCATGTGTTTAAAATATCCAATCACAGCAATTCAGATGAAAAGGCTTAATTAAACTGAATATTTCTTTAAGAGCCTTCTATGTGCCCAAACCATTAAGCAGCTTTAGCTGAGCTACCTAAAATACGAAGTAGGGGTGCCAAGCTCTTCAGAGCTTTCCTGCTGCCAAACAAAGTGCTCCTCTATGTGCTTTCGATGATCATTGGTTAGCTTGTGCTCTTCCTTTGCTGGGCACATAAGTTTCCTTTGAGGAATAACCTTCCACATAAAAACTGTATTGCTTTAATGTACTTTACTGTGGTGGTGGTGCTGCGGTAGCATTGTTGCCTCACAGTTAGACGTTGCCCATTTGATTCTCAGTTAGAGCGTCTTCTGTGTGGTGACATGCGTGAATGGGTGTTCCTTCGTTGAAGGTTGTATATTAGGCCCGGCAAGCCAGCATGTAAAAATCTACTGCCAATCATTAGCAGACCTGAGTTCTGCTGTGGTGACCCCTAACCAGGAAAAGCCGGCAGACACAAACAGTTTAGGAAAGTTATTTTTAATTTAGGAGTTTGCGTTTTAAAGGGTTGTTGAAATTCAACTGTTTAAATGGGAGCGCACTTGTTTCAGTTTTAAAAGTTGGTTAAAGTAGCTAAAAACTATTTTTTCTGTGGATAAATTGTGTTTATTTTACTTTTGGGGCTGGCAAAGTATATTAAAGTGCTTTTTATTGGGTGTTTGTGAAAAAGTGACTTTTAAAAACTTTAACGTTTTTACTGGCTTATAATGCATGCTTTCCCTGGGAAGCAGGCACCACTTTTGACTTTACCATGGAACACAATTGTGGTCCCGTGGTCAATCTTTCTCCCAGCCACAAAAAGAAAAAGTTAAGCAAACAGCCTTTGTCACCACAGCAGGCTAGTAGTTTGCCTCAGCCACAGATGGGTGATTCTGCTCTGGCCAAAGCTGGTTACTCAAGACAACTAATCTTTTACCCTGGATGGTGTAGCACCTACAGCTACTATAGACCAGGCGTTAGCCACATCCTCTGTGGCTGTTAGGGTTCCCTCACTGGTTAGGGGATAGCTGCTCTTGTTGGTCGTATGAGAAGGACCAAGAAGACTTCCCTGTTTAGTTAGAATGTTGGCCACATTTTCCCTGTCAGTACAAAACAAAAAACTAAACATATATGGACTACTATTCAAATTTCATTAGACAGGAGTAGTTTACTGGGTGTGCCTCAGGGTTTAATTTAGGCTATCGAGCCTTCTTATCAGGTAGTTTCTGTTAAAAGAAAGATCCATGCCTCTTTTTCTAAAGAGATTCAAGATTCTGAATCTGGACAGGAAGATAAAGGAATAGATATGAGTTTTCTACTCAGATTTATGATTCAGACTGAGAGGAGACCATTTTCTCCCTGTGGATGTTTCCCTTTCTCTGAGACTATTTCCAGAATGTGACATTGTTTTTAGTTGGAGAACACTGAATATTCTCTTTCTCAGTCCCTCAGAAAATACTATGAACTGATACTGAATGAATTTCTAGAACATTCACCCATCCTTCCGGTTCTGTCAGCTATGGATGATGTGTGTGTGTCACTGCCTGCCAATTTCCTGACAGTCAGCCTGCTGCTCCTAAAAAGGCAGGTAGAATGTAAAAAGTTCCTCAGTCTTTTAAGTTTTTATACACTTATTCCAGACCTGGCCTAGCAGCTATAACTTTAGTTAATCCTACTGCTGCTAAACATTTGATTAATTCAAATCCTTCTCGTTCTAACAAGGATCAGAAAATTATTGATAAATATGGGAAGAAAGTGTATGCTTCTGCTACTTTGATTTCCAGAGTTTTGAATTGTCAGGCTCATATGTTAAAGTTTATTTTGACTAACTGTGAAAGTATGAGGAATGTTTCATCTGCAGTTCTTTTTTTTTTTTGGTTACAAAAATCAGCTTTATTGCAACCCATTATTTAGAGAGTGTGTGCATGACTGTTGATACTACTTCCATGGGTATGACAGCTAGTACTGTTTTGAGGAGCTTTGTCTGGCTGTGTTCTCAGAACCCCCCACATAATATGAAAAACAAGATTTTAAAATCTCCTTTTGAAAAAAAATTAAGTTTTGGTCCCCATGCTGCTGCTTTTATCAAAAAGTGTGGTGAGAGGGGTAAGCTGATGCAAGGAATCTCTAAGACTGCTCCGCCCTCTTTTTCCAAATATTCAAAGGGATTCTCTAAACTCTCATCCAGTTTTGGTAAGAAACAAAATAAAACGTCTCAGCAGAATGCTGGTAAACAGACATTTAAAAAGAAATGGCAGGGAGTTCCAAAGAGAATTCAGACCCCCCCACATACAAAAAAAAAAAAAAAAAAAAACAAGGACAGTCCAACAAATCAGAATGATTATTTGCCCTCCCTCCACATGGACACACACACACACACACACACACACACACACACACACACACACACACACACACACACACACACACATGCATACCTTGGCAGTCCCTTTTCCCTTTCAGAAAGTCTTCACTTTTTTCTTTGGTAACATAGTTTCAGACAAATGGGTTCTAAAGATCATTCATCAAGGTTATAGATGGCAGTGGAAAAATTATTCTCTTCCAAGTGAAGTTCCTTGTCCACCAGAACAGATTCTTTTCCCCCTGTCCTTCAACACATGTCCCAAGTTGGGAAAGGGTTTTATTCATGGATGTTTTTAGTGATAAAGAAAGAAAGTACTTGAGACTTATTCTGGATCTTTCTTTCCTAAACCTTTTTGTGATGGTGCTGAAGTTCAAAATGCTGTCACTTCACAACATGTTAGTCCTTCTTCCTCATTTAAGTTTCCTGGTAACATTAGATTTAAAAGATGCTTATCATCACATTGCTATTTGTCCAGATTTAAGACTTTTCTTAAGGTTCTGTGTGCCTGGATTGCATTATCAGTTCTCCCCTTACTCTTTGGACTATCCACTCCAACAATAATGTTCACAAAGTGTCTACCTCCAGTTGTAGCTCATTACAGGTTACACAGTATTCACATTTTTCCATATTTTGACAACTGGCTTATCTTTCCAGAGTCTCTTTCAGTGTGCCAGGAATCTTTCCCTTGGGTGAGAGATCTCTTTCACCAAGCTGGAATTCCAAGAGAATATTCAAGTCTTTTTTGTCTCCTTCATACATGATTGTGTTCCTGGGGTATCAGCTAGACTCCTCAGTTCAGAGTTTTTATCCCACTAGAAAAAAAATAGCTCTTTACCTAGATCTGTTTCTAAGGTTTTCCACTCAGACTTCAGTCACTGTGAGGGAATACCTCAGGATTTTGGATCTTATGGCATCTGTGATTGCCACTATATCTCTGTCAAGACACCACATGAGAAAAATACAATGGTGTCTGAATTCTCTTTGGTCCCTGCATCAACACCCATTATCTTTTCAAGTCACAGTTCTGGGACAGGAAATTTCCCTAAATTCAGACCCCTCCATTCCACTGCACAATAGTTAGTAACCACAGATGCCCTGGACTTTGCTTGTGGAGCAGTTTCAAGAGGAATAAAAGTGTAAGGTGTTTCGGACACCAAAAACAGACGCAAGCACATAAATATAAAATAAATGCTTGCCTTGATCAAGGCACTCAACTTTGTGCACCATCTTTGGTCCCCTAGACTTTTCAAGTTATTGCAGACAATACCACAGTCATGTGGTACATCAGCTAAGTCTTACCCTCTTTGTAGACCAGCTATGATAGCTTGGGATAAAGCTTTACAGCACAGGCATCCAGCATTCTATCAGAGCAAAAATATGTGGCTGACAAGCTGATCAGGACAAGGGCAGACCCTCACAAATGCATACTAGATTAGAGGGGTCTTCTAAGATTTGATCTGTCTCTGGGGAGTTCCACAAATAAATCACTTTGCTTCTAGTATCAACAAGCAACTGGCAGAATTCTGTTCCAGTACTGTATGCAAGAAGGCCTGGAAGACAGATATATTTTCCTTTCCTTGAACAGGAATGTTCCAAGTGCACTTTTGCTTCCCTTTCCATTGATATCCTGGGTATTTTTGAAGATTCAGAAGGGATGCCCCAAGATTAGTGTAGTATATCCCTTTTGGCTGAGGCAGCAGTTCTCTTTTCTTTTAGAAATGGCCAGGGGCAGTTACCACAAGCTTCCTCACAGACTAGATCTACTCACACAAGAACAGGAATGTTTGATACACCCATCTCCAGTCAAGTTCATCTGACTGAATGGATAATGGGTACTTATTTCCCTTTGGGCACCTGTTTACTAAGAACATGCAGCAGTTACTAATGGAGGCAAGAAAGCCTGTTGCTAGAAAACGTATATATTAGCAAATGGAAAAGTTTTTTTGGCTGGTGCAAATAGCATAACTAGCACACATTCAGGGCTGGTGTTTCTCTGGTTTTACAATCTTTATGAGAGTTACTATCTTTTGGTCTTTCTCATCAAGGTTCATTTATCAACCACTATGCATGTCTATCTGTGAATCCTCCTCTTTTTGAAAGGGTTTTTGCATAAGAAACTTCTAAGAAAACTGGTGAATTCTCCTTGGGATCTTAATTTTGTGTTAGAAAAGCTAACACATGCTCCATTTGGAACTGTCTAATCTGCCTGATGTGAGGTTCTTAACATGGAAAACTGTTTTACTGGTTGCTCTGACCTCTGTAAGAAGAGTATCTGAGTTGCAAGCTCTTATGGTGAGTCAACTCTATCTCATTTTCCACATGTGCAGGGCATCTTTGAGCACTAATCCTTCTCTTAAGCCTAAAGTGGTATCCAAATTTACTTTAAGTGAAGCTGTCTGTCTCCCCGTTTTGTTTCCTGAACCTAAAAATGAGGGTGAAGGGATACTCTATACCTTGGATATTCACAGACAACTTGAGTGTAATCTTGACAGAACTAAATCATTCAGGTCTTTTGATCAGTTGTTTATTTCTTGTGAAGGTAAATAGAAAAGACAACCTGTGTCAGATCAGACTGTTTCTGCATGTTTACCTCAGGCTATTACATTTTGCTATTCTAACCATAACAGAACTATTCCAGGCAGGGTCAAGGTCCACTCTACCTAGGCCTTGACTTCATCTATGGCTTTTTGGAAAGGGTTGGAGTCTAAAAGTATTCTAGAAACAGCAACTTGGTTCCCTTGACATACTTTTACAAAGAATTACCAGTTTGGTTCCTTGACTAGGTCTAGATCAGGCTTTGATAGGACCATTCCTCAGGGGCTCCTGGACATTTCTCCTTCCACCTCTGAAATGTTGTAAGCTTGGGTAATTTACACATATAGCTAAGGCTCCTGCAGCAGTGATTAATTTGATGAACATAGTACAGTTTTATAAATAAACTTACCATAGTCATAGATGTTTGAATAATTACTGCTGAGGTAGCCTCTCTCTCTCTCTCGCTCTCTCTCTCTCTCTCTCCATTCCCCTTTTTGTATTTTCATTTGCCAGGATGAGTATATATGTTTGTGTATGTATGTATGTATATGTGTGTACATATGTATGTATGTATGTATGTGTGTGTGTGTATATCTCTCTCTCTATATATATATATATATATATATATGTGTGTGTGTGTGTGTGTATATATATATATATATACACACACACACACACACACACACACACACACACACACACACACTACATATATCTTTTACTTCTAGCTATGCCCTTCCAAGGTTCAGCCTCCCTCATTCAGTAGGCCTGAAAGCTTTGAAGGACTTTGGACACAAATGTTTCTTTTTGCAGTTCAGCTCAAGCTACCTAAAGATTTGGGTACATGGATGGTGCTCTGAAGCTTTGAAAGCTGGCAGTCTGTTATATCCTTTGCAAGATATAACCTGTTAGCTAAAACAACTGCAGCAATGACCATTCAAACATCTACCGTGATGGTAAGCTTGCTTACACAACTGTACTTGTTTGTGATTTCTCATTCTTTTGTTACAACCTGAATGTTTCATAATGAAATCTCAAAGGAAGACTTGGATATGACCTTTTGCAAACAGGCAGTACATCAGTATGTTTATATGGTGCTCGGTATACTAGTCTAACAGTTTGTGTTATATTGGGTTCCATACTGGGTGTTTTGGAATTCTTCTCAGTATATATAACACATTAATGGCATAGCATTTTTTTTTACTGAGATGTCATTAAATCAGACATACAATCCTTATATATTTCAACAAGAAGATATGTTATCTTCAGGGGTAGCATGTGGTACAGTACTACACTTCCAGGAGGCTGTAATCATTAGATCAAATTCAGAAGTGTGCTGCACATGAGGTGTTAAGGTTATAGTGTCAGTCTTGGTTGTGTACTGGAGTGGATCACCACATTACTAGTACCTCAAAGTTTAATAATGAAATCTTAAAGGGTACAGAGACCTATCTTTTCTTAAACAATCCTCACTGGCTTTAGTTCATGTCTTTACTGCCACAATCTGACATGTTGCAGTGTCAGTGATTTGCTGAATTTCTTCTCAGTGTGTTGCATATATTAGTTGCCTAGATACTGAGCTGATATTGCAGCAGAAGTAAAATTCTGTATATTTTATTAAAAAAAATATTTCTTTTCATTTGTAACATGCCATAGCTAATACATCAAATGTTTGAGCAAGTATTTCAGTGAGGTCAAATGCAGCTAGGTCTGCAATGCAACTTCTAAGAGTAGAATAGGAATCTTGTGTTGATTTTGGATCTGGTCATCCTGTTACCTTTCAAAGTGAAATCTCTAAGGCAGGAGCTGAGATTTGGCCTTTTATAGATATGAGCAAAATTAGTATGCTTGGAGGTGCTCACTGTCATGGTCTGATATTTTGCTTTACAATCAGTTTCTACTGGGAATGTTATTGTGAACCTGTCTCAGTATAAAGAGCATATAAATGGCCTAGAATACTTCTGCACTGAGTTTACATTAGATCAGAAGTCATAATCCTGTATATTTCACCAGACAAAGATAATGTTGTAAATAAGTTAGCCACAATGCCATGCTTTCTAGGAGCTAAAACTGTGGGGTCAAATTCAGACATGTGCTACATTGGGTAGAATAGCAGTCTTGGGTATGTTTTATAGTCAAACACCGTTTGTATTGCCTGCATGTTTCATAATGAAATCTGAAAATGGGTCTAAGATATATACTTGCACAGACAGAAACTTAAGGCTTTCATTCATTTACCTTTACTATCATAGTCTGATGTTTTGCATTTTACTCGTTTTGTATTGTGGATGATATGTTGAACTGCTTCTTAAACTGATGAACACAGTAATGTCCGAAAATTCTTTTTTACTGATTTGTCATTGCACCAGAAGTAAAAACTTGTTGTTTCTTCTGAATACATATTTTGTCATCCTTGGACTTATGATCCCCAATTGAGCTCATCCATACATTATTTAGACTTATATGAAGTAAATTATATTATATGAAGACAGAGCATATATCCGTTTATTGTTTGAACCACTAGCTAAGTGCATTTTGTAGCTGAGAGTCATGATATATTATTCTAAGAAATTTTCTGTAATACTTCCTATGGTTGTAGAGAAATGGTCCTTTATTTTATGGTATGAAAAAGTAGTGTCATATATTCGTTTTCATTGTTTTTCTCATTCTTTCACAGAAATTATATATTTTTGCAAATTTTCTTCAGCCTGACAAGCTGAGTACTTGAGATTGGAAACACTTTTTTTGTATTGTGGTAAATGATTTTGCATGAAGAGTACACACACACATGGTGGTTATGACTTAAAGACACAGTGAGAGTGAGTATAAAAACATAAGAAATTCCACATTCTGTATGATATACAAATGGTGATATAGTGACAATGTAAATGAGGGTAAACTACATGGTGGATCTTCAGTGATGTATATATACACTGCATTAGGAGATGATAGCACCAGAGTTATTGGCCACTGTAATATCCTGGGTTACAGAAGGTGGAGCTCCAACAGGTACTGGATACCCGCTGCACTAGTTAATCAGTATATGCAAGGGGCTGTACTTGTTACCAGTCTTGATGTTCCATATTGTTGCTGTCAATGTCTGCATGTCACCTAACATGCCTTGTCCTCCATGACACTGACATTGTGGGCCACTACCATGTGGAGTGAGACACTATACAGGAGCTGGTTGAGATGTGTCACCTTCATATACAGGCCCATAGGATACATGGGATACCTAATCCCTGTAGATACAGATGTGTTTGTGGCTTTGAAAATTCTAGCTGTAGGGATCTCCCAGCAACAAAAAGGGGATATGATGAGTGTATCCCAGGCATCTAGCTCAAGGAGACTCCAGCAATTCATTGATGCCATACTACAGCATGTGTGGGAGTATATGTATTTTCTGTGTATCATAAAGGAAAGGCAGATGATGACACAATGTGTATTTTTATGACATAGCACATTTCCTTAGGTATTAGGGGCTATGGACTGCAACTACACAGAAATAAATGCCCCACCTGGGAAATTGGGAAGAAGATGGAACTATAAGAGGTTATACTCAACAAAGTATCAGGCCACCTAGGCAGTACCTATAACTCTCACATATTGCTTACATGTGCTTGTGTACAGTTATTTTATACTGAAAAAACGTATTATCAATGTTGGATAGGTCCTGGAGCCACAATTAATGGTACCAATCAGAAATCCCTAGACCTTGTCAAAGAATGGATGTAACTATGCTCTTGTCACAGACCTGTGTCATTGTTGAATATATGTTTGGTACTGTGTGTATAAATCTGGGGGCACCCTACAACATGACACTGTTACATGCAATAAGGTCATGTCAGCCTATACAGTATTATGTTACATCAGTATACATAAGCACGTATTGTAGTGTAGACTCATTCAGGAGGAGGAAGAAGTTGCAAACTCAGCAGTGGAGGAGGTACTTCATGAGGAGGAGCCCATGAAGTAAGCATCTGCAAAGAATGGCCATGACAGATGAAGGCAGGTGCAGTATGCTGTGGCACTAGTTATGAGGTTGCAGCAGGTTCATAACTATGGGTCAGAGTAAAGCATTATGCAAAAAACAAAAATGTGTTGCACACAAACCCTCTCCAAAGATGTCCTTTAATAGGCATAGACTGGAAACACTATACATCAAACATAGGCTACACAAGTGATAAAGTACAGTGGGTAGGCCACAGCTGTAATCGTATGCATAGATGTGAAGGGCCACATTGTCGAGTGTCATCAACAGGTAGTTGTATGTGTTGGTAAATTTGAACATTATTTTGTGCTGTGTGTGTTACATCTGTGTGAATTGGTTGGGAGACTGGGTTACTGGAGAAGAAAGGGGTGCAGCTTCCCATTGCTCTGTGAGTGTGTGTGTGTGTGTGTGTGTGTGTGTGTGTGTGTGTGTGTGTGTGTGTGTGTGTGTGTGTTTGTCTGTTTGTGGAGATGGTAATGTGGAGCAATGACTGGATATTTGCTGGGTAAGAATTCTTGGCAGATATTGTGGTTGTGAGTGGAATCTGATAGACAGGTCTAGGGCATACCTAAGAGACATATGTTCAGTGCATATCCTTGTCTGTGGGAGTGCCTTGCCCAGGGAAGGTCACAAGCATGATCCAATCCATGCTAAGAGTATGGAGCATTCGGCGAACATGAATGGTGGCCCATGTCTTGGGTTGACTTCACACAATTACCTTAGATGTGTGGTGGTCCACATCACAGCATAATTTCCTCAACATTGGATGATGGAGTTGAGGTGGTGCCACTATGTTGGCCTGATCATGGCCTCCCATTTCCATGGCAGTCCTCAGCACTAGAGATGGAGGCAGACCGGCCATGAGAAATGCATCTTCCAGAATGTCTTGCTTCATTTAAGCTCTGTGCACCACATGTCCATAATGTTGCACATGTGGCACATGTGCTCCCTGATGTTATGATGCACTCCTACCATCTCAGCAAGGACTGTGGTCATGTTAGCCTTTTCCTGTGTTGTGGCCCTACATCTACATTAGGTTGCATTGACACAGCTAGAATAGGTAACAGACTGTACCCATGGCATATATGGCCACCAGCATGACATTCTCCCTTGTCTTCTCTTCTACCTGCTCAGTGAAACTTGTAGCAAACAAGGGGCAGTGTTCCTTATGTGATGATGTCCCTTCTCAGGTTGATTTATCTGTGTAGTCCTGTCCTTGTGTGCCTTCCTGCATTTGTTGGGTGGATTCCGCAGAAACAGGGACTATTTCCACTTAAAGAGGTTTGGATATGAACACCGCATTGTCCAACACTCTTTGACACTGTCTGGATTTGGCTGCTATCATCATCATTAGAGATGAACAGCTCTCTAACATCAGACATCTGTATATCTATGGTGGAGGACCCTAGTAACACCACACCTGTGAAAACACCAAGAAAACATTACTCACGCTAAGTAAGGCTCATCAATAACTGAATCCTGTTGACTGAATAACTAGTATCTATTATAGTGATATGCCAAATTAATAGGTAACATATGTCTTATCTGTGCATCTCCAGCCATGATGATTTTGTGAAAAGAAGTGTGTATGTTTGTAAAATGTATTAGACAGACATTTACCTACTATGGAAGATAGTTCTTTTTGCAAGACATACCCACCTGGGACAGATCCAAAAGATATTGTGAGTGGTTAGCTGAGATCTGTACCAAAATCCAAGATTCCATTGTGAATGGTCGAAGTGTCCATACCCCCATACATAGGTGCCAGGAACTCCTCCATCTCTGTTTAAAGGTGGCTCATTCAGTGGGCTGCCTCATGTTGCCCTCTTTCCCTGTGTCATATGGGAAGCCCCACCTTTAGCGGCACTTATGTCAGTGGGCCAACATCTCACCTGATCATACATCCTGGAAACTACTGCCCCATCAGTCTGACAAGCCTGATCTGCAAGGCCATGGAACGTATTACCATGGAACTTATAAACAAAGACATTGGCAACCTTCAAACACTGGATCCCACCCAGTTTGGGTTTGTGAAGGGCCGATCTTGTCTCCTGAACCTGATTGACTTCTTTGAATTAGTCTCCAGAGCCATGGATGAGGGTAAGGTGGTCCACACCACCTATATGGACCTTGCTAAGGCCTTTGACACCATCCCCCACTCTTGAATCATAGATAGACATACAAAGCTGGGATTAATCCCTACATCACTGAATGGGTTGCCAACTGCCTTACTGACAGAACCCACACTGTAAAAGTAGCCGACTCCAAATCCAGCTCCAGATGAGTGACAAGTGGAGTACCTCAGGGTTCAGTCCTGGGACCGCTCCTGTTTGGCATCTACTTTTCTGAAGTACAGACCAACACTAAGGGACTCTGGCTAACAAAGTTCTCAGATGACTCCAAACTGGGAGCCATTATTGAATCCCCAAATTATGTGGATACTCTACAAAAGGGCCTTACAGAAACAGATGTTTTGTGCCAGAGCCATGGGCTCAAGCTCAGTAACAAGAAATGTATAGTTATCCCCTTTGGGAAAAACATGTACCCATAAATTACCACATAGGTGGTAGTACACCAAACACCAAAAGTGTGATAAGAGACTTAGGGACACAGGTGGACAGTGGTCTCACCTTCAGTAACCACATCGCCATAACAGTCAGGAAATCCTTCTATGTGGCACATCTCATCACTAAGGGCTTTTCACTCAGAAAAAAGGAGGTCATTGTCCCACTGTTCTCATCCCTTATTAGACCCATTATAGAATACAATGCCCCATTTGGTATGTGCCTCTCAACACATATGCAACAACTGGAAAGGCCACAGAAATACCTCACTAAAAGAATCACAGGCCTAAAGCAGATGCCCTATACTGACCGCCTTAAAAAACTCCAGCTATACTCTGTTGCATATCGTCTACTCAGAGGCGATCTCTGCTTAATATACAAGGCCATGTCAAACCCAGCGCTATTGGACATGCTGCACTTAAAGAAATCCCAATCCCTCAGAGCCACATGCTCCAGGGATCTAAACCTTGTCATTACAATAAACAAAACATGCTGGAAGGATAGGTTGCTGACCCAGAGACTCCCCAGACTCTGGAATAGACTGCCAATACATGCCAAGCAGAGCGCCTCTTTGGCTCTCTTCAAAAGGAGCCTTGATGATTGGATGGTAGAAAGGAAACTCACCCTGGGGATCACATCAGTCGCCCTGCTAGGCAGGGGTCCAGGGAAGTAAATAGTGTGGGAAGAAATAGCCAGAAAATTGTTATGGCTAGGCTTGTATAGGTCCTAGGGCTGATAGCCTAGTACCAACCTATGAACTTATGAACCCATAAAGCTGTCATAATACTAAACATGAGATACATGTATTCTTGTAGTACAGGTATGGCTTCAGTATATTTGCACATACCAAAACTAAAGGCATCACAGTTTATTTCCCTACTCCAGAGAAACTTTAACCCTTTGTACACAAATTATGAGAACTCCTCACACAGTCAGCATGGATGAACCAATACACTAATATAAGTAAACATGTAATAATACCATACTTTAAGGAAAACAATCAAATATAGCAGCATAGTAGCAGGTAGTATCATCTGTTAGGATATATTTACCTGTATAGCCAAAGGCTTCAGTGGAAACCTGCTCAACAAACTTTCTCTCTCTTGGTGGATGGAGGAGCTTATATCTTGAAATCTTTAAGCTTCTAGCATGGCACTTATACTAATGAGGCATCACCTAATGAATGTTCCTGAATCTCAGGTTTTACTCATTGGGGCTGTGAGGCATGCTGTAGTAAGAGGCCCTCTCACCTAAGTACATTTGCATGAGCACTTACAAATTACATTGAGCATTTGTGGATGAGTCAGCTACACTGCAGGGATGTGGGGAAAATTAGTGTGGTTTCGCAGCTTTCTATCACAGTTGGATATTATAAAATTAGTAAACAGTTTCCTTGCCAGTGTTTATACCCTAACACCATCACGCCATACCATCATCTTCTGCAGTATGCAGTGGTGGCACCATGACTGGACACTCCATCTGCCCTGTGCTGTGTATCATGTGTTGAAAAAGTCAACATATGTGAATGAGAGGACTACCACAATTCTCTGGAATATGACATGCCGAATAGCTGCGGCTTCCAGGAACACTGATGTTGGCAGGACTCCCTGGTAGTGCTGTTCAGAAAGTGAAACCTTTTGTATTTGCTGCATTGAGACCCTCAAGAGTACCTGACTAGGCACTCTTATGATCATCCCCAATATAAAATGGATGAGTAATACGGTTTTGGCTAAGCAGTGTCTGATGCAGTTGACATGCCCCTTTACATGAGTATTGCTGGCACCACTGTAGTGACCTAAGGAGGTGCCATCCTGACCTTCTTGGTAGGAAAAGGAGCTAAGGGTGAGTGCACCAGAGATGTGCAGTAATTATTTTGGGAAGTTCATTGCCCTGTTATTTTAGATATATGTTAAAAAGCGTTTGCAGTACATTTAATTCACAATGCTTCTATTTATTGGTAGTGTTCTTTGAAATCTGCTTCTGAGCTGAAAACATGTTCCTGTACTGGAGGAGGATGGAACATCTTTCCAGATTCAGGGGTGAGTATGATTATTATCATTGTGCAGATAAGCTCTCTATATCATAGTAGCTTTGCATTACTCACTGCCATAATTCTGTAGAGGTAACTGTAACACCCTTATGTAACACTACCACATGCTCTCTGGCACTACCTCTGTATATTTGCTGGCATGCTAATCCACGTGTGTACAGGACATGTTCAGGCTGTCCACACATTCCACATTGTATGTAGTGATGTCATTTACAGAACAGTGGATGAAAGCAAAGCAGTGTTTGTATCCTGCTAATCAGGCTCTTTTTTATCTTCAGATGTTGCCCAGCTAGGCTTATGCTTGAAGACATTTGGCCTTGTGGCGTCTACATTTTTTCTGGTGCCCCATGGTTAATAATAATAAAAATAATAATAATAATAATAATAATAATAATAATAATAGTAATAATAATGCTACTGCTACTACTAATAATAATATCTGTTAACCAGGTAGGCTCACTCGTCACAAAATCCCTTTTCAGGGGCAACCTGGGACAATGCTTGGTTAAATGACTTGCTTAACATCACACTGTAGGGAAATGAGGGCTGAGAGAATCAGATACTGCACCACCAGAAGTATAGCTCACAGCCTTTACCCTCTGCACCAATTGCCAATACATGTTTGCTGTCACAAGCAAGTCTTAACTCATTCACTCCAGTGGAGCTCAGGAATTGTGCACTGTAACTTCCAATGGGTAGAGCCTAAGCCTTCTGACAGAATCAAATTAGGTCTTCACATTTCAAACAAATGTTCATATCACTGGAACCATAGGGGTTATGAAAAAAGTATAAATGTCAAAGCCTTCAGTACAAATTATTTTTATAGTGGTAATATTCTTTAGGTTCTAGGTCTTAAACTGAATTTTATAAGGCACAGTAAACAAACTATTATTTTTTATAATATTTTATAAACAACTTACAATATCTCAGCAACCACTCAAGTTACATACATACTGTCAGCAGCATTTTGTTCGTTTAGCAGAGAGCTTTCATATGAGGCTAAGTAGTTCTGTGTTTTTTTACTTGGTTGTTGAGATATTTACAAAAAATATGAAAATTATATCTATATAAAGTAATATCATAAAAATGACAGTTAATATCTCTTAACTGCACTAAACAGAGGTCAAATATCAATGTAGCTGAGTTTGCCATTGTGTACGGTGTCAGTAGGAGTTAACTGCAGATGCACTTGGAGGCATCACTTGGATGTACTGAGTTAAGTAGTGCCTTAGAAGTCAGTGGAATCAGTCATCTATTCTCCTTTTAGATCTAAGCAGAATCTTAAACCATGCAGCGCTTATAGACTTCCAAGATGGTGATGTAATTAATAGCAGATTGATTAGAGCTGTAACAGTATAAAAATCGAGGATAAAGTCAGCAAAACTTATCAGTTTGGTTAAAATTCATTTATTGACTAGACTGACTAGTAATTACACTGAATGAGTGTCAGCAATGAAGAAAATAGGAAAAAGAAAGTGAAAAGCAACTAGAAAAAGAGACAAAAAAGCTCTGGCTGTGTTGAACCTTGCAGCTCCTCCTTACCTGTTCCGCATCAAAAAATGGAACATGGAAATTGCATCTTTTTCCCCTGATTTTCAAAGCTGGGTAACAGATCCAGATACAGAGTCCACAGTTTCCATGACCAGGAGAGTAATCCTGCAACATTTCCTGACCAACCCCTTTTTAAAAGATCCATGTATTCAGAGTCAGAATGGCTTATGTGGATAAAACCATTGGAGATTACTTCAGAGGAGGCAATGACGTGGATAATGTACTTCCCACACATCTTCAGTGGACTTGTAACGAATAAGCTGGTCCTTTACTTGCCTATCAATTTTTTGTGAAAGGAAACTTTCAGCACAGTTTTGGTGCATTATATTTAGCACCATACAAGGTATTATGAACAACTTAATACTACAGACAGGTTTAAGTAATAGAGAAGGGGCAGTCATTTGTAAATCTGTGTCACACTATTTTAATGATAACACTAAAGTAAGGATAGTAAGGATAGTGAACAGTTTTGCTGAGTGTATACTCAGGACAAATTCTTTGTTAGTATTCTCAGTCTGCAAGAATTCACTATCCTGAGGAGAGGTTTTATTACAATGTTGTTCAAGTTATCGCTAGAAGCTAAGAATGCCATACTGCCAAAATAAGTAGTTCAGTTATCTCTGTAGTATCAAAGAACTAACATAACCAAGACTACCTGTACTGTTGCTTTTCATCCAGTGTAATAGGTTGATGAACTGCATTAGGTTTTCTTTCAACACACAAAAAGCCAATACTCCATTCTTAAGGACAAAATAAAACATAATGGCTAGCATTTTCAGTGTTCTGAGGTGTGCAGTGAGTCTTCATATTAGATTTGATTTTATATGTCATCTTACTCATTTCTGAGACCCAAAACAATGACCTATATTGATAAATTGTACTAATGAGTGGAACAGATACTGAAGAATACATATTTCTTACTTCCAAACTTGCTTGTTCAGGCATACAAACAGGGAAAACATTTTTTTTTGTAGAATTTATAGTCTTTGTCAGGGTTTAAGCTTCAGTCATGCACATTCTGGCTTAGTTGATTTTTATTTCTTGGTAAGCAAACCAAAAGATTGTGAAATAGCTGAGCTGTATAGTACTCATTTTAGAAATGATTGCAGTGCTAGTAGAGTTCTGATAAACAAAGACTGTATCACTGACACTTGACCAGTGACTACACTTAGAATCAACTGTTGCTAAAAGCATGTTAAAACTAACTACAGAAAGCCACATCCTCATTAGTATCTGGCTCTGTTAGTAACCACATCTTTAAAAATAGTCATTGAAACCACAGTGACCACCAGTCAACAAAGTAATACACTTATTATAGGACATATGCCTATTCATCAGAAACAGAAGCATTAATATCTCTATGCAGAGGTGGAACTTGAACTGTTATTATAAATAGCTGTTTGGCAATATGAAGAATACACAAAGAAGATTGTCTACAGGCAGCACTTAAACCATCCAAGTCAGAATAGTCTGATCACAACCACAGCACAGATTTTGGCTAAATCATGGAGATGAAATAGTATCTTTCACTGTAGTAAAGTTCTTTAGCTCTGGGCTTAGTAAGGGAGGCTGTGTAAATACAGATTATTTTTTACTTCTTCAGTGCTTTGTTGCTTTCTGCTTATGAAATTCAGCTGTCCACATTTTGACATAAAACTCAGATAATAAATTGGTTTCAGGACAGAACCTATGTGGTGTGTTGGAGTAGCAATATATCTTCCAAGCATTCTGTTTACACAGGTGCTCCGTAAGAGTCAGTGTTTGCATTATTCTTCCTCAGACTTATGAACAGCATATGGCAATACTGTGGTGAGTGTAAAATTGTACAGTATGGTGAAAGCTCAAGTTTTATCTGCTCATGAAACAATGCCCTGAAATAAATTCCAAAAATTCAACTCAGCTTTAAACAAAAAAAAAAAAACCTCAGTTGCAGGAATATCAATTCCCACTTAAGATAAATTTAAAAATTGTGTTTTTATGCATAAAAAGAAAAATAATATAAAATAAGGCTAAACTTTATATTGCTTCCTGTGATAGCACAGACTAAGTCACTTGTTTATCAGCGTTCAACTAGACACAAAACAGAAATTAAAAGATCATACTTAATATGCTATCAAAAAACATAGCTATCAGGATGTAAGGATAATTTGGCTGTGACACCTCTCACCCCATACATCACTAAAATTGATGTGGGTGGACTGGTGGGCTAGTCAGATGTCACATGTCTTTCCCATCAAAATCTTTCTTTGAAAGTGGTTGGGTATCTCTCTCTAGTAGGATAATCTTTTTCAACTTTAAGACTACTTATTGCAGTAGTTCAGTAACTGTCTACATATTTGTAATTTGAATATTTTTACCCGGGCTGTGTCTGAAATTGGTCAGCAATGACCAGTGCACTACCGCCATAAAAACTATAAATAAAATAAATTAAAACAAACAATATCATGTGTAAGGCAATGAGACTAGAAAATTGTGATCTCCTGCCACAGTATTCAGGCAAGATCTCAGGAAATTCAGTCTTCAGCTTGGATGATCATAGAAACTAAACTGGTTGCTAAATTACTTCAGAAGAAAGTCATTGGCCACCCCATTTCTGTATCCAAGTATTGCTTGGATCTCTACTTTTGCAGAATATTTCTGAGTTTATTTAAAATATCAGCATATAATAATCCTCTAGATTTGCAGCTCACAGAAGAAATCAAGAGAGCAATTGTTCTGCCCTAAAACCCTAAATCCCTGAATTGAAAAAAAAAAATAATATGATCCCAGCTGATCTTTACCCAGAAAATTATATAAACCTCTTTTATCAGAGAATGACAATTCCTAACAGAGGTAGAAAGTAGTTTTCTACAGAAAAGTAAAGCTAAAGCTGATGTGGAGCTAACAGTTTTCACACTAATTGCTATCAATATAGAACAAATTGCTAACCAGCCTGAGAAAAGCCAACATATAGCAAGTTGTAAGCAAACCTTAAATATTAGCTTATGAACTAGAAGTACTGTCACTGTTCTAAAAGTTTGTCTGGTGACTACACTTAAACTTAACATTTGCCAAAAGCCTTAAAAACTAGCTAAAACCACAGAAGTATGCTTAAAAAGTATGCACTATGGTCATAGTTTGTCTTGCATACTTTGCAAGACCATTCTGATTCATAATCCCCTTACCTAGAACAATTGCTGTGAACTTTAGGCAGTGTGGATTTGTATGCCACATGAATATGTGGTACTTCTCAGGTGGGGTCAGCATAGTACAGGATTGGGTCTGTATTGAATCAGTGACTGCTTAAAAAAGTGAACGCTGATTCATCAACCCTATTTCAGCGAATGCTGAAAATCCTGAACACCCGGAACAGCAAATTTTTTCTCAGGGAAAAAAAAAATCACTGGGCTGGTTTCGGGAGTTTGCCGTTTCCTCCACTGTGGTGTGATCTCAGAGTTGGTATATTTAAGTAGGGTGTGTGGAGGGCATGTTTTAAGTTTTTTTTTTTTGTGGAACAGCGATTTTTTTCCCTGGGGAAAAAATCGCTGTTCCAAGTGTTTGCGATTTAGGGTCGATGAATAAGTGTTCACTTTTTTAAGCATTCGCTTATTTAATATAGATCCACAGGATTCATAGATGCCCAAACTACACAAGTTCTGGGCAGAGACATTATTCAAAGGAATAAGTGTGCATGGCATTATTTCAGTCCACACATATGCATTTTTGTTTTGTGAATTTGCCCAAGATGAAACAAGGACTCCACCTTTGCACAGATAGCCAGTGGTAAGTTCTGGTGTGTGTGAATGGGAATTTATGCATGTATATGGCTGTGTCACTGTGTGGGACAGTACGTGAGTGTCTGTTTTAGTGGATGTTGTGAGTGTACATGTGTGTGTGTGTGTCTCTGTGCTTAGAGGGGGATGGGTGCCAATGCCTGTGTGTGATCTTCTTAGTACCGATGCTCCACTGAGAAGTTGTTCCAGCTGCATGATGATGTAGTGATTCAGAGTCATGCATATTCCTGGGTAATAGATGTTGCTCTTTTGGAAACATGGATGATTGTAGATCTGTAAATGGTACTGTACTGCAACTTAGTACATTAGTGCAGGGAAGACTGAGCTGCAGCACCATTAACTAACTACTAACTGAAACTTGGTTAAAACCTTGTACTAAAGATAATGAAATAATTCCCCCAGGTTACAATATACTGAGACTGGACCGCACTACACATAAAGGTGGGGGAGTAGCACTGCTGTTTAAGACTGGACTACGCATCTCCTCAGTACCCTATAACCCACTGGAGGATACTAAGACTGAACTCCTTATTTCTAAACTACAATTAAATCCAAACAAGTCAATCTATATTATCTGTATCTATCTACCTCCTGGAAATAACTTTACCATAATAGAAAATATCCTTAGTTGGGTGTCTTCTACTTACCCACAAGAAACTATCATATTAGGAGATCTTAACCATGACTGGTCCTCAGTCAATACTAACAACCCTTCCTCGCACATTAATCTTTATGGCTTTACTCAGACAATAAACACCACTACTAGAATTAATAAACCTAACAACAAAGAAAGTATATTAGATTGGATTCTTATTAACGAACAACAACAAACTTATCTAGTAGGTACTTTGCCTGATGATGTAAGTGACCATACTTTAACTTACATCATAAGACAAAAGAGTGTCACTACTAACACCCCAACCTACAGGATCTCATGAAGTAATAAACACTTTAACCTACTTTTATTTAAAACTGAACTAAATGCCTGCAACTGGAACCCTCTAAAAACTCTCCCACTTGAAGATGCTGGTAAATATTTTAATGCCAAATTCTTAACAATCCTTGATAAGCATGCACCAAAATGATCTATTAGAGTCAAATCTAAGCCTGTCTCCTGGCTAACTAAAGAAACAAGACAAAATCTATTACTAAGAAACAAATCATGGGTAAAGTGGAGAGCTAGCAAATCATCCTCTGATCAACAAACCTTTAGACACTTAAGAAATAGTACCAAAAAAGCCATCTTTACAGACAAAAAGAACTACTATAGTAAACTGCAGCAAATGAATCACAACAATCCCCAAAGGTTCTGGTCAACCTTAAATAGACTACTTCACCCAGGCCAGACTAGTACACCCTCCCCCTCAGGGTCTGAAAAGAATACATCACATGAAACTGCTAATGCCTTTAATTCCTTTCTTTCTGATACCATTAACTCACTAGCCTCTCACCTTACCATTGACAATTCTAGCATCCCTAGCCACACATCTTCAAATCTGCCTACTTTCCAATTACAACCCATCTCTACCACCTTTATCCAAAAACTTAAACCTTGTACCCCCTCTGCTGATCAGCTACCATCAGAATACCTTCAAAAAGCAGCTAATGTAGTAGCCTATCCCATATCCATCCTTATAAACAGAACCATTAGTGAAGAAACCATCCCTGATATCTGGAAAATCTCATACATTATCCCCTTACATAAAGGAGGCAACTCTAACGAGTATTCTAATTACAGGCCTATATAGGGTTGCCACCTTTCTACTGTGCCTTTTCCTGACAAACAAGCCCTGCCCCCATGCACAATAAAGCCACACCCATTCCCTTTAATAGTCACGCCCCTTTACTCTAGCACCCTTCAGCACAAGCATCCAATACAAATCATGTAGTCATTATATATTCACTGTAACATCAAACGAACTAAGCCTTGGTATAGACGGTATACCCTAGAAAACACAGATAAAGGTAAACAGTGATGACAAGCTATACAAAAAGCTACATTTAAGCCTCACTATAATTTGAAGACTGTACACCCTAGACATAGACACCCTAGGAAGAAACACAGGTCAAGGTAAACATCACAGTGATGACAGACTCGAAAAGACAGTTCTACTGTCCAAGCATCTTATACAAATCATGTAGTCATTATATATTCACTGTAACCAAGTCCAAAACCAGATGAAAGACTAAAAACATTGCAGTAAAAACAGCCTTGGTATAGAAAATGCAGATCAAGGTAAACATAACAGTGATGACAAACTAGAGAAATGATAGTTCTACAATCATAGCAAAAACCCTATATAACTCCGTCAGTATACATTCACTATCAAAGTGCACCCAAATGAAAAATAAATCAAAGTGCACCCACATGAAAAATAATAAACCAAAGTGAACTCACATGAAAAATAATAAATCAAAGTGCACCCACATGAAAAATAATAAATCAAAGTGCACCCACATGAAAAATAATAAATCAAAGTGCACCCACATGAAAAATTGTTACACTAACTGCAGTTAAAAACAGCCAAACAAACCCTTCCTATATATCTCTGTAGACAGTATCCTAGAAACTACAGATAAAGAATAAGGTAGATGTGGTGATTACAAACTAGAGATTGTTCTAGTTAATAATCACCACAACATGTTGAACATCTACATACAGTTACACACACATCTTGTCACCATCAATGAATGAGATAGTGCCAGCACAGCTATTGAATTAATATAAATTTAATATTTAAAAAATTCACTAGTAGCTGTGCTGGCAGTATTTCATTCCCCTTGTCACACTAATCTTTGAAAATCTACCTTAATTCGAAAGAATTCATCCATTAAAAAAATTCCACTTACCTCCAGAAAAAGCAGCAGCAGGGCTCCTTAAACAAGCTCTCAGCCAGAGCAGAACAGGCAGCTAACAAAGGGCCAGCAAGCAGCAGGCAGGCAGGAGAACACAACACCACCCAGTTGGCCAGTCCACAGCACTACTCCAGGGCAAGACTCCAGCAAGCAAGGCAAGCAGCAGGGCTAGGGCAATCCTTCCTCCAGGCTCCAAGCAGCAACAGCAAAAGAAACCAGCACACAAGGACACAGCCATACCAGGCAATCCACCGAAGACGTCCCGAACTAGCAAACAGCCGAACCAGCAAGAAATTTCAGACCTTAAGTACCGACCTTTCAGAGTAGAGACAGTAAAAGGTAAAGTATAGCTGGAGCACTGCTTTTTATCCCCTAATTTTCGCGGGCTTTGCGGGGATTTGACTCGCAAATCTAAGTGTTGATTGGCTGCTTGCTGCATGAGCCTCTTCTGCAGCAAGCAGCCAATCAACCGAGAGTCCTAGATGGCAATGTCATTTTTTTTTTTTTTTTTTTGTCATACAGATGCACTAACGTCGTACGACTTATTATTATTTCCGGACTCCCAGAACGAGAACCGGAGAACCGGAGTGCCCTATTGATTTCCGGACACTCCGGAAAAAAAACGGAGGGGTGGCAACGCTAGGCCTATAGCACTCTTATCACCCTTAGCAAAAATTATGGAGAAATGTATTCACTATCAGTTAATGGGTCACTTAACTAAACATAACATACTAACTAACTGCCAGCACGGTTTTAGGCCATTTCATAGTACCACCACAGCTCTTCTTTCCTTTACTGATTTCATCAATAAAAAATGCAACAATAATATTCTCTCATCAGCACTCTTTATAGACCTGTCAAAAGCCTTTGATATGGTCAACCACCCCCTGCTCATAAAAACCCTAGAATCTCTTTCTTTAGAACCCAAGGCTATTCACTGGTTCACTTCCTACCTCAGCAATAGGAAACAGGCAGTTATCTGGGATAACAAACTCTCATCTCTTCTGCCAGTCTCACTTGTGTCCCCCAAGGCTCTATTCTTGGACCTCTTCTATTCTCCTTATTCATAAACGACCTATAAGTTGCTATACCTCAAGCTACATGCATACAATATGCAGACGATTCTACACTCATATGTTCTGCTAAAACCATTTCAGAATTACAAACACTAACACAAAATGTATTTAACACAGTTAAGGCATGGTTCTTAAAATGCTGCCTCCTTTTGAATGCTAAAAAAAACAAACTCTTGCTCTTTAAGCATACTATTAGGTCCTCCCCAATAGAAGTTTCTATCTTATCCAAAAATGGCACCCATATATCCCCTGACTCTACCACCAAGCTGCTAGGTGTCACTATAGACAATAACCTTACCTTTGATAACCAGATTAATAATACTGTCAAAACTGTAAATAGAAAACTGGGCTCCTTCTACAGAATTAAAATGTTCTTAACTCCAATAGCCAAAGCTACACTTGCCCACTCTCATCTTATTTGCACTATTCTCTATGCTTCACCTATATACACTAACCTAAAGAAAAATAATCTCTCTAAACTGGCTAATATTTACAATAGTATTGCTAGGTTTGTTACTGGGAACCAATTTAGAACTCACCACTGTCTGAACCTACAGCAACTCCACTGGCTTGAACTAAAAAACATGTTGGTACTTTCCCAACTCACCTTTGTCCATAGGATATTTTACCAACCTAATAACGCACCTATACTTTCTAACCTATTTACCCCTTACACTAACCTAAATTAATTACGCTCTTCAAACAAACTTCTAGTAACCTTAACTAAGTCTAATAACATTGCTGGTGACTCCCTATTCTCCAATACCATCGGTAAATATTGGAATTTTCTACCTACTGCTCTAACTTCCATTCCTTCCCCTGTTCTCTTTAAACAAAAGCTTAAAAACACCTTAAAATACATTGGTTATGCCCATGCTTTAATCCTGACTAAATTTTGTGACTTCCACAATTTTTTCTCTCTCTCTCTCTTTAACACCTTCTTTCTATTCACTCTCTACTACCTACACTTTGAGAAGTTTCCCTAACAATCTACTTCTTTTACAAGCAGCATCTATTACAATCCATTAAAGAATTTTGAATGTAAAAGAAATTTCCTGAATGTGCTTTACACTTCCACAAATGTTTTACTGTTACAGAACCTTTCTGTTTTGTATTTCTATAACTACAACTTAATTGTGTTTCTCTACAGGGTATGTAAGTAGAATTCTGTAATGTAATCTAGAATCATGTTTAACCTGCTACTTATTTTTATATGTATAACGTAACTGTGTTTTGTCTCTATGTGGAGCTTTTCTCCCCGGGCCTCTGCTGAAAATGGAAATATATCCAGTCAGACCAGCCCGGTAAACAAATGTAAAATAAATAAAAATAAATAAACTATGAAGATCAGCTTTTAATTAATCATCCTGAACTGAACTAAAACATTTTGCTCAACAAAAACTATTTTGATCTCATCCCCTTTTCTTGTTTTATAACACTTTCCTACCATTATTTTCTCAACTAGTACTGTTTATCTCCTGTCCTTCAACCATAAAAAAATATTTTCTTTCGCAGAATACTGTAGTTTATAACTACTTCTCTGCACTTCTACAAAAAAAAAATTCTGACATGCACATCATCTCATCTGATATATGTCCTTGCTTTCTTCTATCCTTAATTCTGAAATTAATCAGTAGTAAAACCCAGTGGTGCTCCAATGTGTAAATATTAGAAATAATGTTACTGTTTGTTTTTATACAATTGCCTGTTTATGTAACTCACTTTAGTAATTGAATATATTGTAAAAGTCTCAAAGCAGCATTCACATTTGGGGTTTGTCAAAATATATCCAATATGTTGCTAGACTAACGTTATTTTGTGATTTTCTGCATCAATTATAATGATCTCCAGATTCTGTGTTTATACATAATTAGTTTTTGTATCTATCTTGTTCATTAAGATCTTTAAAATACTGAAGACTCTGATGTGCATTCTGCCATCCATTGTTTACAAAGGACATTGGTTTACCTGTATATTCTGGTTTATTTTGCCATAGTAGTGCAAATTACATATGTTGTTCTGAGACAGGTAAATCCTTTTAGAGGCAGTCAGAAGGAACCCACTATTATTGATCAGCCTCCTTACAATTAATAGTAACAGTGCTGGGGGAATCTATTTAGTAATATTGAAAACAGAAAGAATACTCACAACATTAGCACAGTTGTCTGAGCTACTTAACATAAAAGTAAATGTCTGAAAGACTCTTCCTTTATTTGTATGTTTTATCTTGATCTTTTGGTTTTCCATGATGTGCAACGCCTTCAGTGCTTGCTTTTCTAAGATATCTGGTGATATATTTTTCCATATTGTAGTACTTTGCATACTACTTGTATTACAGTATTTTTAAATGTAGTATAGTTCCATGCTAGAAGCAATAACGAGTACTGTCTTATTATATCAGTTGGTCTATGAGAGGGCCCTCATTGATGAACCTGCTTGTATCTTGCCTATCAATTACAGTCTGCTACTTTTTTGTAGAATCCCTTGTTTAGGGATATCTTTGCATATCTACTGACTCATATAATTATGTGGTGTAACAGCTGGCTACATGAGTATAAACATACTTTAATTCAACTGATTTTCCCACATGCTGATAACTACCTTGCTACAATACATGAAATGACAACAAAGATCTGATGTTGAAGTTATTATTGTAACAGTATATTCCTGTTCAGCTTAGAAGAACCTCCAACAGCAACAGCCAGTGAAAGAGATGCTGATCACTTACAGATGGAGGGAATGTCACCCTAACCCATCAAGAAGGTTCACTCATAAATCAGTTGATATGATGAGAACATATATGTTTTATCAAACTTTAGGGACTCTTCTTTCATTTACTTGAGATAAATTCTCAGGCTTTTACCACCAAGGTGGAAAGAGCTTGAGGACTACACAAGCACAGAGCTGAGATGGTAGTGTCTGGCAATAAGGGCTTCCTAAATATAGCCTGACTCCGTGAGTCTAGGTTGAGAAAATGCGTGGATGTTTTCAGTGTAGACATTCTTGAAGCAATCTCAGGAGGTAATAACTCCTCTGATGGACTGAACTTTGATTACAGCATTGTCTAATGGACTGTTTGCAAATCAAAATCCAATTTAAAAGTGTCTACCTGTCAACTGTAGTTTCTTCTAACACTGAGGCAAAGAAAAACAAACTATTGCACCAACTTCCTGCACTCATGTTGTTAGTTCAGGTAACAACTGAGTTGCCAGTACATGGCCAGGGTTTGAAGAGCCGTATATCCCCTGGCATCAGCCACACACACACACACACACACACACACACACACACACACACACACACACACACACACACACACACACAAAAAAACTTGAATAATGAACAGAGACAACTGTGAAACAGCTGAAGTTCATCAGACATACTGCCTTATGCCATATGGGTAATAGTGCCCTACTACCCACCCTCTGGCAGTCTGTCAAAGCTCAAAACTCCTCCCTTTGCTTATCTGTGAGTGAGAAGACCCAATCACCTGGCAGGACCAAGACGCCCTTCACACTCACAGACAGGGCCCTTACAGTTTTCTTGTGCCACAGTCAGTGAAAGATCTCTCAGGATATTGCTTCTCCTTCTGGGGATTCCAGCTGCAGAGCTCCCATAAGAAACTCCTTTTGGGTTTCATTTCCTCCCTGTGCCTTTTCTATAAGTGCTTGAATAGTGTATTATGTTGCTTTGACTTTTTTTCTGATTAGAAAATTTGCATATGCTTCTGCTGATTAAAAGCTTTATTTGGAAATTTTCACAGGAAAACTTGCCAATATTGCATTTTTTCTTTGGGTTATAAATATTTGAGGTTACTGAGGAGGATTACAACATTTTAAACATTTCTTTTTTTTAAGTTGCAATTTTTGTGCCAATTTGTATGTTAAATATTTTTGACAGGAATTTTTCATCAGTTTATGATTTCTTGTATAATACTGTTTTAGGCTCTATCTATTTATTTTGTCTGGCCTTGTTTTTTTACAAAATTATGGGACGTTTGTCCATGTATTTCATGCTTGGAACTGTTATTGGAACTCTCATTTTATTCAGTGCAATTAATAGAATAGTAAACCTTTTTGTGTCATTTTGTATGTTAAATATTTCTGACAGAAATTTTTCATCAGTTCAGTTTATGATTTATTTCTTGTCTAAAACTGTTTTAGGCTGTATCCATTAATTTGAACTAGAACTAGCCTTTTTTTTTTTACAAAATCGGGACTTTTGTGCATGTATTTTGTGTGCTTTGAACTGTGTTACTGAAAATACTATCATTTTCTCAGTGCAGTGCCCAGACCAGTATCCCTGCAGAAATAGTCTTTAGATCACTATTTAGTGCGATTTGCCCATCTTCTTACTAGGATGACTGTGCAGCCAGTATTTAGTATTGAGTTGAATAGTTTCTTGTCCCCTGTCTTGATGGACTCAGACCACCATCTTCCCAATATGCAGCTAAAATACATAAGAAGAAATAAAAAAAAATATGCCTCAGCCTACAGCTTGACTCTGCAATAGCCTTATCTTCTGGCAGGCTATCAGACCACTTGACTTCTGTTATCTCCAGGTCCCCTTGGGTGGCCGTGGTATCACCACTGTACATAACACAAGTCAGACACATCCTCCAGTTCTGTACCATTGGTTGTTTTAGGCATGAGAGAACAAAATGTTTGAGGTGTAGGGAAAGTCATGGGTACAGGATCTGTTGCCAGTATTGATTCTTCCCCCATGAATTATCCCAGTAGGGTAGTATTTGCTAAAAAGAAACAGAAGACAGTCTATGTGGTGGGGCAGCAGGCTGTAGTTTCTCACCTGAGATGATGGCTATGGATAGATCCATGGCTTGGGGTGCATGTTGGAATTATATTAAAGCTGGCACTTCTACCCCCCAGTCAATCTGCTAAGGATCCTGTTTTTGAAGGGGATCCTGTGTCTGAGGACTCTAACCTATCTTTCTCAGATCAGCCGGTTACCTCTGATGATGAACAGATACAGAAACACAAACAGATGTTTTCATTTCCCTCCTTTGATCCCATCCTTGAGCATGTCTTTATGGAAAGCTTGTAGTTCTATTATGTTCTTTGAGGCTTTGCCTAAGAAAGAGTTTAAGAATTTTAGGGTATGCTTGGCCAAGCCAGGCCTCCAAGCCCTTTTGTCTGTGGAACCTGCTGCGGTGTCCCCAGTGGCATTTGCTAATAAGAAGACAATGTCTTCTTTTTATCCAGTCCCTCAAGATTAACTAGGCAAGTGACTAGAGTCTCAGAGAAAGAAGATGGTGTAGTCCATGATGGTACCTTTTAAAGTGTTTAATTATCAGTGTTTTCTATGGAAATTTGTTTTGAGATGCATGTACAGTTTAGACAAGTTTGCTGCATCATTGCTGGCAAAGCAGAAGGTCTGTGTTAAAGATATTGTTTTCAGTGTTTCACACGTAACAAAACATGAAAAAAATTGCAATGGCATATCCAAGGATAGATAGTAATGGAGGCAAGAAAGAATGCTACCAAAAATGGTATATTAGGAGCTAGAAAAGGTTTTCTGGTTGGTGCCAACAATGTAAACAACAATCATTTAGGACTAGTTTTTCTGTACTTTTATAATATTTATGTGAGTTACTGTCCTATGGCTTTTCTTATTCCTCTATCAGGTTTCATTTATGGAGCATTTCTGCATGCCTGCCCATGGATCCTCCTTTTTCAAGACAGTCTCATGTGAAAATATTCTTGAAAGAGGTTTTGCATTAGAGGCCTCCAAAAAAACTGGTGGCTTCTCACTGGAACCTTTTGTGTTAGAGAAGCTAACACTTGCTCCATTTTAACCAGCTAATCTGGCTGACTTGAGGTTCTTAACATGGAAAACTATTTTACTGATTCTTCTGACCTCTGCAAGAAGGGTATTTGAGCTGCAAGCTATTATGATCAGTCAACTCTATCTCTTTTTCCATAGGGACAGAGTTTGTTTAAAAAGTAATCCTTCTTTTATGTCTAAAGTGGTCCAAGTTTATTTTAAGCCAAATTATCCAACTCCCTGTTTTCTTTCCTGAACCTAAAAATGAGGGAGAAATAATTCTCCTTACCCTGGATGTCCACAGACAATTCAGGTTCTATCTTGGCAGAACTAAATCTTTCAGATTTTAGGATCAATTGTTCATTTCTTGTGAAGGTAAGAATAAGGGACAACCTGTGCCAAAACAGATTGTTTCCAAATGGTTGTCTAAGGCTATTACTTTTTGCTATACTGATCATAAGAAAACTATTCCAGACAGAGTCAAGGCCTACTCTACTACTACTACTTGGTCCTCTATCTATACTTTTACAAAGCACTATAAGCTTGATTCCTTGCCTAGTTCCAGATCAAGCTTTGCTAGGTCCATTCTGCACGGATTCTTGGACTTTTCCCCTTCTACCTCCCAAATTTAGTTAAAGCTATGATAATCTACCCATATAGCTAAGGCTACTACAGCAATGATCAATATAGTACAGTTGTGTAAGTTGAGCTTACCATAAGGTTAGATGTTTAGATGATCACTTCTGTTGTTCTATCCAACCCTACTCCTTCTTTTTTGATGTGTGTGTTTTTTTATGCCAGGATGTCGATATTTTTTTTTTGTTCCTAGCATTGTCCTTTCAGGGCTCAGCCTCCCACCCTCTCTCTGTTAGCAGGAAATTTCTGAAGGGCATTGCACCCAAGCTTGTCTTTTAAGCAGCTCAGCTCGAGCTGCATAACAGATTGGGTACATGGAAGTTGCCCTTAAGCTTTGGAATCTGACTGACCATTATAGCAGGATATAACCAGGATACTATAGCATTACAACATTAGCAGGATATAACCCATATGGCTAAGGCTACTGCAGCAGTATTGATTGGACCATCTACTGCTATGGGAAGTTCAACTTACACAGCTGTTCTTTGTCTCTTCTGTCTGTTCCTCAACAGATAGGTTACTGCATTTGTCTATGATCTGACTTTGGCCACTTTCAGTCTTAGGATCTAAGGCTAAAGCTTTTTCCCTTACCCATAATCCATTTCATTTGATAAGTTGCCTGATATCTTATTTGCTGCTCTTTTGCACAGGCTGGGTCATAGCTAAATGACTTCATCTATTTGGTTTATTAGGATTTCTCAGCCTAATAGCTTTCTATTACTATGTTTCTTGTCTAGTTACTCTCCTCCCCTTCTTTCTGGTTTACCAAAAAAATCCTTCTATTTTCCATTGTCATCTTTGGCACTTTTTTCCTTTTGTCAGGATGTTTCTCATATCACTACAAAATATTTTTTTTCTGTGTGATTTGTTTATTGTTAGTGTTGTTGGCATAGTTAAAAGTTTTCTGGACTTGTTTACTCTAGCGTGATTGAGTTGTGGTAATCTGTCTTGTTTGTTGTGGTGTTATGGTGGAAAAGCCTTTAGGCTTTAAGAAATGTGTGGCCTGCGGCCATAAAATACCCAACTCTGATGTGCATATCAAGTGTATTTCTGCTTAGACACAGTCCATCTATATGAGCAGTGTTTAGTTTGTACCTCTTTTGGTTGTTGGGCTTTGGTGAGGCATAGTAAATTGGTTGTTAAGGGACTGCTACCTGCACCAGTGGGAGACGTTTCCCTTCAGTACCCTTCTATATCTTCTACTTCTCCATCTGGTAAGAAGTCTACTGATAAGGTTAGGGTTGAGAAGATTACTGGCAAGGAGAGAAAAAAAAGTGAAGGAAAAAGAGAAAGAAAAGGTTAAGGTATCTAAGAAACAGTTGCCAGATCACTCAAGTTCTTGGGCTCGCCCTGAAGGTCCCTAGAACCTTGGATCATGTTCCATGTTCTTGGATCCATACTCTTCCTTTACAGGAACTGCACTTCTCTCCAGAGCCAGTTTCTCCCAAACTCAGATCCCCCTTTCTGCAGGACAGATGTTTTCACCAGACATCCAGACCACCTTTCACAGCTTTCCCTCTCAGGTCAGTGCAGTCCTCCAGGAGCCTTTCTGAGGCGGACATGGATAGAGTGATGAGGAAGTTTCTTAAGACCCAAGATGTATTTGGAGGTTCTCCTGGCTCTGACCCCTGTTTGAGACAGGGGCCTTAGACTATCACTTCATCATATGATTGCTCCTTCACTGATCTGACCTCTAGACTCTGAGCCATTGAATCTGGGTGCTTCATGGGCTTTGTCCCCAACCCCCAGGGAACAATAATAATAATGTTAGCAATGGTGTGGCTAGTACAAATGTTCAGCATGTGGATGAAGAAAATGATATAGGAGAAATGTCTCAGACTGGAAATGGATGGAGTAATAGTAGTAATAGTAGTAATAGTAGTAATAGTTCTCACAATAACCACCCTTTAGAGGAATTTCCCCCTCTGAGGAGGTCTCAGAGGATACAGAACCAAAGGAGGGGGAACCAGATGGATCAATCAATGTGGGGGCCTTAGGTGCATCAAGAACAGATAAATACATACAGCTACAGAGGGAGGAATGGCGGGGTGAGTTGAATACATGGAGGGGCAGATAGTGAATATCGTACACAATGAACAGGGTGATTTTAAAATCTACAATTATAGTTCGTGTGAGATTGATGTTTCCTGGTCTATTTATTTGAAAGAGGTATGTTGTTTGTACCTGCTAGAAAAGCCCAAGTACACAATGTATTGTTGCAATTTAAATTGTTTTTGACAAAACTGAATTGTGACTTTTTTTTCAGAAGTAGAACAGAGGGAGAGGGCCCTTCTATAGTAAGTCTGGATGTTAGGAGGCCTAGCATGTTTATTTCCCCTCATCACCCTATGGTTGCATTGTTTGAAAAACTATGTGAATTTGAAATTTGGAATTATTTGAATTCACATGCTAGTTTTCTTACTGAGTGTAACTTGACTGCAGAGGAGAATGCATTATTAAAGGACATTGTTAGTAATAGACAACTAAGAATAATGAAGCCTGATAAGGGTGGGGGCTTAGTTGTAATGGAGTGTAATGATTATGTTAATATGATGCTTTCCATGCTGTTTTCAGATGCCTGTGAAGAGGTGTCTTTAAACCAGTAACATATAGCATATAGGAATATTGATACTCTTTTAGCGGACATGTTATTAAATGAACAGATATCATTAGAAGTGTTAAACTTTGTGAAAGTGCCTTATCCTAAGATTCCCACCATATTTGGCATCCCAGAGCTTCATAAGAGTGTTACTAATCCACCATTAAGGCCTATAGTTGACGTAAAAGCCTCTAAAACTTAATGCTTGGCTAAGTATATTGATTTCCATACGCAGAACATTTTTAAGAACAAGCAGTGTATTTTGAAAGATTTGTGGGATTTCCTGACAAAATAGCTTTGGTTGAATTTAACCAGAATATGTTTTTGTTGCGCTGGATGTTCAGGATTTATACTCTGTGATACCTCATGAAATAGGAGTGGACTGGTTTTATGAATATCTTTGCTGTTATGCCAAGGTCAGTGATGAGAAAGCTTCAGTGTTAAGGTCTTTTATGGAAATGGTCCTTCACAGTAATTACTTTGTGTTTGAAAATCATTTGTTTAGGCAGAAAACAGTGGTGTCTATGGGTGCCATCTGTGCCCCTAAGTTTGCCAATGCTGTCCTTGCTCATTGGGAAATAAATTATGTCCTGGATTCAGAGTTTAAGGACTGCTGGGCCTTCTATGGTACGTACCTTGATGATTTGTTTTTTTGTATAGAAGGACAGCATGGATAAATTACATAGATTCATTGCTTATCTTTATAAGACTACCCATTTTCTTAGATTTACTTTTGAAGTGCAAGGAGACATGGTAAATTATTTAGATGTGACAATCAGTAAGAATTATGAGATGGAAAGGTATGAGTACACCCTCTACAGGAAGCCTTCTTACTTTAATGCCTTGTTACATTTTTCAAGTATGCACCTGATACATCAAATAAAATCTCTGGTCAAAGTTCAATCTGTGCATTTGGCCAGTATGGTATCGGATGATATCGAATTTAGGAAAGAATTTGAAGTACTTATTCCATGTTTAGAGTTAGAGGCTATCCTGATGATTTTTTAACTGTAATTGTTTCAGAGGTTAACAGGAAAAGATATGTAGGACAGCTTACCCTGTTACTTAGGGGAGGTAATATTGTTACTGAACTTAATCAAACTCAAAGTACTGAGCATAGAAGTTTTGAAAGAGCTTTTGTTTTAACATATAATAGGAATTTTTCTGAGCTGGGTTCTATTATTCGAAAAAGCTGGAGAATATTTTGTGTAGATGAGCACTATAAACAAATTATGGGGGGAAAACAGTTATCATGTACAAGGAGGACACATGTTTTAAGAATTTATTAGAAAATGTTGGTACTAAGCCTGGAGTTGGAAAATGTGGCCATTGTTCCCAATGTCCATTCATTGCTGAAGGCAAAGAATTCTATGTGGAAGGGTTTGGTAATATTAAGGTGCAGGGTAAATTCCAGTGTGGTAGTAAAGGGGTTGTTTACTTGGCCCTGTGTAAATCATGCAGTGCATTCTACATTGGAAAAACTAAATTGAGCCTTAGAAAGAGAATTTATAGGTTCATAGGTTCATAGGTTCATACTAGGCTATCTGCCCAAGGGCATTTATAAGCCTAGCCCATAGTTATGTGGCTTTCGCCACCCCTTTAGTTTGAATAAAAACTATGCCTATCATTTTGCTGTGCCTCTGTCAAGCAGTGACACTGAAGTAATCCCTGGGGTATATCTGCGATCTCCCATCCATTGGTCAAGATTCCTCTTGAACAAGGCCAGCGAGGTGCTCTGCCTCACATGTACCGGGATTTTGTTCCACAGCATAGGGAGTCTCTGGGTGATGAATCTGTCCCTCCAGCACGTTCTATTTATAATCGTGTCAAGGTTTAAGTCTCCCGCCCTTGTGGTTCTGAGGGATCTAGATTTTTTGAGGTGAAGCATATTCATCAAATCTGGGTTTGACATGGCCTTATATGTCAGGCACAGGTCACCTCTGAGCAAGCGGTATGAGACTGAATAGAGCTGGAGTTCTTTCAGTCGGGCAGCATAAGACATATTTTTGAGACCCTTTATCCTTTTGGTGAGAAACTTTTGGGGCCTTTCAAGCTGCAGCAGGTGCCTGGTCAGATACATTCCGAACGGGGCATTGTACTCAATCATAGGTCTAATGAGTGATGAGTACAGGGGTACGATGACCTCCCTTGATCTAGATGTGAATCCCTTCATGATCAGGTGGGCGATATAGAAGGTTTTCCTAACTACTTTAGCAACATGAGTGTCAAACGAAAGGCTACTGTCAACCTGGGTCCCCAGATCCCTGATGACTTTCTGTGCTCAGTGGATTGCCACCTATATGGTAGCTAGGGGTAACCTTTTTTTCCCGAAGGGTATGACTATGCATTTTTTGGCATTTAACTTCAGGCCATGGCTCTGGCACCAGTTATCCGTTTCTGTGAGGCCCTTCTGGAGGATATCTGTGTCAGATGTGTTTTCGACTATGGCCCAGTTTGCAGTCATCTGCAAACTTTGTCAGCCATAACCCTCCTGTGTTTGCTTGTACTTCAGAAAAGTAGATGCCGAACAAGAGTGGACCCAGGACTGAGCCCTGTGGGACACCACTTGTGACAGGCTTTGAGTCTGACATGGCTCCAGCAACTCTGACCCTGTGGATTCTGTCACTTAGCCAGTTTGCAACCCATCTTGTGATGTATGGGTTTACATTCAAGCTGATGAGTTTTTCGATGATACCTGAGTGGGGTATTGTGTCAAGGCCTTTGCCAGGTCGAGGTAGGCTGTATGGACTGCCTTTCCTCATCAATGGCCTTGGTGACTGTCTCGAAAAAGTCAACCAAGTTTAAGAGGCAGGATCTGCCTTTGACAAAGCCAAACTGGGTTGGATCCAAAGTCTGCAAGTTCCCTATGTCTTTATTTATGAGTTCCATTATGATCCTCTCCATGGCTTTGCAGATAAGGCTTGTCAAGCTAATGGGGCGGTAATTTCCAGGGTCTGTGGAGGCACCGCCCTTATGAAGTGGGACCACAGTCGCGGAACGCCACTCCTTGGGTACGTATCCTGAGGTGAGGCTAAGATTAAACAGCTGTCCTAACTGTGGGTTTAATTCCTCATTGAGTTCATGAAGCACACAGCCGGGGACACCATCCGGTCCCATGGATGCTGTGTTTTTGCCTTAGTGAGGGCAGTTCTCACCTGGGCGTTGGAGATGTTTGGGGGCTACAATCCTATGAAATAGATATCTCTCCTTTTGGGGGGGGGGGAGTTTGCACTGAACCTGTCAGCCAGTATGTTGGCAATGTGTGTAGGTTCTGTAATTTTCACATCATTTTGAACTAATTCTGAGCATATCTGGGAGTTTCCTCCTAGGTTTCTAACATAGCTAAAGAAGGCCTTATGATTGTCTTTAGAGTCCTTGGCGATTTTTCTCTCAAAATTTGCCTTGGATGATTTTATGAGAGCTCTTAGTTTTTTACTTATAATGATCAAAGGTGTCTTACCTTTCAAGGATTTTGCTCTATCTTGTAGTAGCTTCCTCCTTTTGTTGTAGAGCTTGTTTATGGCTGGGGTCCACCAGACTGGACGCTTGCCTTTGGTACAGAGAGTCTTAGTTTTGTTTGGGATTGCCTGATCCATGCAGTCCTGTAGGTGCTGGTAGAAGGCATTTGTAAGTGATTCAGCGGTTTGAGTAATGTTTACCACTGGCTCAGGGGCCTTAAAGTAGACCACACTAGTTTTTAGAAGTGTGAAATCGGCTTTACCAGCATATTTATGATATCAGGAAGAAATATGATAAAAATGCTTTATTTAAGCATGTGGATTCCAATCCTTCACATGAATTCAGATTTGTGGTTATAAACCAGGTGGATTTGGTGCAGAGGATTGACCCTAGCGATGATTTTTTAGAATTTTTAGAATTGAAGTGGCAGTTAAAAACTAATGCCACAGTTATGCCTGGCCTGAATGATGCAGTGTCCTTAAGTAGTGTCTTGCGGTTAAAGGAAGCTTATTTTTTATAGGTGTAGGGTTGTTTTGTTCTGTGTGTGTTACTGTATAAGTTATACTGAGGTTAATTTATAGCATATTTGCATTATAAGAATGATGTCATGTGATTATTTCATTTGCCTTGGAAATCTTAATTCAGGGGAGGGTTTTTTGTTAATTGAAGTGGGTATTTATACTGTGATTTTAGATTTAGTAGTTATTCTGATGAAGCCCTTTGTATTTTCGGACAAAAGCGCTTAATTTATTAAATATTTGTGTGGAGAATGTCTGCCACCTTCATTTTTGTTTTCATTTGTTGGAGTTTTTTGTTTTTAGGGCTTTGTCTGTGTCATGTCCGAAGACTTGGTTTTCATTGACTCCAGCTATATCTCTGATCCATTCTGTTCTGAGTGTTTCAGACCCAGATGTATCTCAGAGATGGGGAGTTTGTGCCAGACCCTCAGGTGGGGGGGGGCTGATTCAACTCTGTGGCTGTCAGAGCTCTTCATATTCCTCAGAACTCCAGTACTAGACAGCTCAGCACCTGTCTTGGCAGATCCTAATGGGTGTAGGTCCTGTCTTGACATCTGCCTTCAAAGCCTTTGAGAGAGTGCTCTCTGAATCTAGGGAGGAGGCTGCCCCTCCCCCTTGCTTGGATCCACCCTGTTCCCCAAAACAAAGCTACACTGATCCTCATTGCTCTCTTCTGGTCAAGATGGGCGTGGTTTACCTTCCTTTGATCTCATTTGAATCACCCACTTTGGATGATGGATCATGCTCCAGATCTTCTCTCATATCCCGCTGATGATCCTCACCTGGACATAGGAGCTATCAAGTTGACAGCATGGTTTCTCCATTTCCAATGATGGCTAGACAGTCCAAGCTTTCACCACAAGTTATACACATTTTGACCTCCGCTCAAAAACCCTCTACCAGAAAGATTTACTAGAGTAAATGGAAAAGATTTTCCATCTGGGCTTCTACTAGGAATTTAGATCTTTTTTCAGCCTCCCTTTCAACTGTCTTAGACTTCTTGGATTCTCTTTTTCACAGTGGGTCTAGGTATAGGGTTGCCACCTTTTAACAAGGCCAAAGTGGGACATGGAGGTGTGGCCAGTAGGACAGGGGGTGTGGCCAATATGGCACTGGCCACACCCCACCACGACATTGCCAGAGGTGTTAAGAGGAGATGCTGTCAGTTATGGGTACAACATTGTGACATTACAGCATACTGAAAACTCAAACCATTTAAATGAAGTGAAGCATTACTGCAAAAACACATTACTCAGTTGTAACAGTAAGCAAACTTTAAAGGAATAAAAAAACACATTACTCATTAAACAGACACTTGTTTATTTAGAAAAGTAAAAAAAATTCATAAACCAACCATTACTATTCTGAAAGAAAACTAAAAAATCTACATACCACACACAAACCAAGTGTAAAATTAAGACTGTTTTTATTGTAAATTAAAGCTAAAGCAAAGAAAAACACAAAACTACATACTGCACACTAGCAAATTAAAGCTAAAGCAAAGAACACCACAAAACTACATACTGCATCCTAGTACTACATATTGCACACTAGTACACTAAATCAGTTTTTTTTTTAAAAGTGTATTTTGAATTAGATTTTATGGATTGAAGAAGGGCCCGGTTTGAAACAATATTTGAATAAAAGTCACTACATTTCATCCGGTAATTTACAGTCATCATTAGTTCAGCTTTTAGCAAGTCTACACTACATCGGTTTCGCACATCTGTCCATTTACCTTTCACCAAAGAAAAAACTCTTTCTGCAAATGCATTTGATGTCGGTATAGATAATACCCTGGCAATTACCAGATATAGTGCAGGTAGCTCAGGCCCTTCTCTGAAAAGCTTCAGCCACTTTTCTCCTGGGGTCAAGCTTGTCTTACATAACTGTTCGAGAAAGGGCCTAATTGCCAAGTAGTCCCTGAAAAGATGGTCTTCATCTACATCCAGCAGACTCAGGGCAGTGGTCACATTGAGTATGTCACTGAAAGCAAAGGGCTCAGTTAGACATAATTTAGACAGTGTAAACAAGTAGTTGTTTTCAGTATAATCAAACCACTGTTCCAAGTACTTCACTGCTGTCTCCAAGAACACAATGAAGTGTCTTTTCAGTTTGTTTGCAGAAGTGCTGTCCAATGTGCTCATAAGTGCCTTAAGTTTCCCTTCAAAGAAAGCACCTTCAGCTCTTGCCTGCAGTTTTTGCTTCAGAGAGACCATTACACAAAAGGTTTCCATGGCAGTAAGTGCTGATTTTTCTAATGTACTTATATGTTCATTAACATTAACAAGAACAGCACAGAGAAATTGCAAATAGTACTGGGGCAGTGTAGGTAATTAATTCTCACCATGCTCGTTAGCTGAAAAGTACTGCCATATCTGCCGGGGGGTCTCCTCTTCTTCCTGGGAGAGGAAATAAGACTGGAGCACTGGGAGATTTTTCACTACTCTTTCAATGGCAGGTAGTAGTGACAGCCACCTTGTTGGCACATGTCTTAACAGACTCTCAAATTCCATGCCAGAAAACTCAAAGAAGTCTTTCAAGTCTCTGGTCCTTGTGGCAGAACCTGAGAAATGGCTGAAAAGTTTCATTACAAATACTTCCACATCATATGGTAGGTGTGCTGCAGCTTTTTTGACTGCATTGTGAATGATGTGGGCAACACAGTTAGCCTTCTGGAGTGAAGGGCACTTTTCTTTTAATCTGATATACACACCAGATTTCTTCCCATAGTTCACACTGGCATTATCAGCCCGATATGCTGAAATGCTGTTCCAGGGCAAGGAGTGCCGTTCCATACTGTTCGCAATTTGCTGCGATATGGCCTGTGCAGATTTATCAGGGTCTTCACAGAAGTCCAAAAGGCCATTCACCACCCCTTCTTCTTTAGAAAAATACCTCACAACAAGTGGAAATAATGTTATGTTCCCCTTGTTGGAAGCATCTGATGAAATTGCAAATTAAGTGCCTGTTTTTTGAAGGTCATGCAGGAGGCATTCCAATGAGTGCGGTCCCAAAACATTTTCGACTACGGCTTCAGCCTTGGTTCTTCCACAAGATAGTTTCTTTGCAATGTCTGAGTCACCGTACAACTGGCTAGCCAACTTTATGGCACAGTCTAAGCTGTTATAGGAAATATTGTGCTTAATAGCATGGAACACCTCCGAGACTTCTCCTGCAATGATCCTAAGTTCTGGTACCTCAATGTTTGTGTTCCTTGCCCACTTTGTCATCAGATGACTAGATTTAGCTTGACGAATAGCAGTCTTATGTTGTTCAGTTGCCTCATGTTGTGCAACATCATTTCTTCCACTGTGGGTCACTAGAAACTCTCTCTTTCGGTACCTGCAGAATGCTTTGACATCACTGCATCTCTCGATCCAGTCAAATTCCATTTTCCAAACATCCTGCCACTTGCACTTTCTCTTGTTGCTGGTTGACTGCTATGAAGCTGCTGCTTTCTTCATTCTTGAATCTGTACTTACCTGATTATGCAACATATTTAGCAAAACTGTGTTAGTAGGTGCAGTAACATATTGGTCCATGAATTAACTGGCTAGAAACAGTGGCACACAAAAGAACTGGCTAGAAACACTGGCATATGAAATCATTGGTTGGAAAAAGACTGGCACCTGATATCATAAAAACATTGCATATAAAACATGAAGCAGCTTAATGTTCTTTGATATAGATTCAGTAAAGACCTGAGAACGAACTGGCCTTGGCTGTAGATGACTGCCACTGTTAAACGTCCCAACGACCTCATGTGCAAAAATGGGAAAAAGGGGGTTTTAGATAGATGAATATAGGCACTGGCTTGAAAAACATTGGCATGCAAAAGAACTGGCTTGAAAAACATTGGCATATGAAAGAAATGACTTGAAAAACATTGGCATACGAAAGAACTGGCCTGAAAAACATTGGCATACAAAAGAACTGGCTTGAAAAACATCGGCATACAAAAGAACTGGCTTGAAAAACATTGACATATGAAAGAACTAGCTTAAAACATTGGCATATGAAAGAACTGGCTTGAAACATTGGCATATGAAAGAATTGGCTTGAAAAACATTGGCATATGAAAGAACTGGTGAATGACGCAGAAAAGAATTAACATTACAAGCCATTTGAAAAAGGTAATAGTAAAATGAGGTAATGTAGGGGGCATTTTGGCCATTGAAAACTTTGACATTAACACAGCTCATAGAAAACGAAATGCATTATTTTTACCACTGAATGTAACCCCACCCCTCCAGAAAATAAAGTTACACATTTTCACTGTACCAAAAAACACTAAAATAAGAATGCACAGCAGGTACCATAGACCTGATTTAGCTTTTGACCACAACGTGTTAGCCGCGGTGGTACAGCGGTAGTGTTGTTGCCTCACAGCAAGAGGTTCTCCTGTTCGATTCATGGCTAGAGTGCCTTCTGTGTGGAGTCTGCATGTCCTCCCCCGGTCGAGGGGCCTACGAAAGACATGCGTAAATGGGCATGCCTTTGTTGAAGGTTGGGCGTTGGGCTGGCAACTTGGCACCATAAAAAAAAAATCTACTGCCAATCATTAGATGAGCGGAGTTCCGCTGTGGTGACCCCTAACTGGGAAAAGCCAAAAAGACAAACAACTAATTTACACAGCACAATGATCTACTAACGAACATGTGCAACAGCAGCACTGTCAGATTATAATGAAAGCAGTACATTGTAAATTTATTGAAGACATCACTAAAAACAAAAAATACAAACTTGCTATTTATAAAAGAAAACTATCCAGTAACAATGACATGGTTTAGCACAATCTCAAATGCACTGCATTAACTTCTGAGCATGCAACCACAAAAAAAAAAAAAAAAAAAAAAAAAAAAAAAAAAAGTCTGTAAACATTTAACTTTTAAAAATACTTCTTGCAAGAGCAGCTAAATTAAACTGCAATGTCGGCAGACTCCATGGACCCCTTTTACCTCAAAACATAGCAATTAATAGTAATTTACCCAGCACAGCGATGCAATAAGCAGGCCAAAGCAAAATCAGCACCCCAATATTCACACATTACAAGCAAAGCAAGACATTTTAACCTTATTAAAGGCAGCATAAAAAATAAAATGCACACATTTACAACTATAAATGAAAACAATATTGAAACAGCTTCAGCAAGTTGGCAACATGTACCTACTAGAATAATAAATGCACTACGTTAACTATTAACATTCCCCCTCAAAAGGTAGACCTGTACCACATGCACATTGACTTGCAAGAACAGGAAAAATTACCCAAACAGTATATCCTAACTTCTTGAAAACAGCATTAATTGCACATATTTCCACACAAAAAGGGCAAACTATGCTCGAACATTTTCTATCTGCAAACAGAAAGTACCCTGAAAAAGCTGCATCCGCAGAAATACATCACACTACATTTATATTTAAGACTGCCCCCCACCAGAAATAAACAAAACTTCTATACACACGGTTCAGCCTTTAAAAAGTAAAGCTTCCAAATCATACCCCAACAACAATCACAATTACATATACATACACACACAGGTGTTACATCTTTAAAATCTACTACTCGAAAATCTCAGAATAACCACTGCACAGATTTAAATACTGCATACTGCAACCCCATCTACATCCAAACATTAAAAACTTAAATAAAGCACAATATTCCCATTTAAAACTGCTACTTGGAAATCTCAAAATTACCACTGCACAGATTAAAATACTCCATACTAGACCCCCATTAACCTCTAAACATTAAAAACTTAAAGCACGATATTCCCATTTTAAATAACTAAAGCCACAAAATACTATATACTTACCACTATCACAGTCTTTGCTGGACTAGCTGGCTTCCTTCCTGCTGGAATGGCTAGCTGGATGACTGGCTCTCTGTCTGCTGAGTGGCTGGGCTGGCTAGCAGGCTCCCTTGCTGGCTTCTTGGCTGGCTGGCTAGCCGGCTCCCTTGCTGGCTTCTTGGCTGGCTGGCTCCCTTGCTGGCTTCTTGGCTGGCTTATCTCAGTCCTTTCCAATTCCGAAACTAAGTTATTTGCAGCTGTAGAGCACTAATACAAAACTGCTCTACAGCTGCGACCTTTGTAGGGCTCTTCCAATGAGAATCCATGCCCCCTTCCATCCTTGCAGCCAATTGCTGCTTGAATTACACCACCCGGACCTAACAAGGAATACCTCTAACTGCAGGTCCGGGTTGGTGACGTAGCAGCATTGCCGTGGAATAACCGGAAGTATTTTTGGTTTTTCCAAGGCAATTCAGCTACACTGAAAAACGGGACTTTTAAAGTCCCACTGCCTGACAATGCTGGCAACGGGATGAAAAGGCTCAACCCGTGAGTGTCCCACTGACAACGGGATGGGTTGTAACCATATCTAGGTATTCTACTATCAAGGTACAATTAGCAGCTATTAACAGTTTTCACATGGGAGAAAATTAATCACCCATTGATTCCCTTAAATTGTTTAAGGCCTTCTTAAGGGATGCCTTCTTTCTGTGGCCTCTCCTTAGAGACCCTGTTTCTCCTTGGGATATTACCATTCTACTGTAGGCCTTAACAAAACTCCCTTTTGAATCTGCGGCTATGGTTGACTTGAAATATTTGACTTGGGGAAACTTTATTTTTGGTGGCAGTCACCTTTGCAAAGAGAATATCAGAACTTCATTCCCCTTACTGTAAACCTCCTTTCTTGGTTTTCCACAAGGATAGAGTCACTTTGAGGCTTCTGAATCATCACTTAACTAGTTTGTCAAGGTTCCCTTTTTCTTCCCCACATTGTGTCAATAAAGGAGACTATATGTTACATCTTCTGGATGTGCACCATCAGCTTTGTTTTTTATCTGCATTGCATTAAAAAGGTCAGAAAGACTGCCCAGTTGTTTGTCTCTTTTTCCTTAGCCAGATCAGGTAAAGTAGCATCTAAAATAAATCTCGTTGGTTTTCTTAATGCATTTCACATGTCTACAATGAGAAGGGAATGCCCTTAACAAACCTCATATGGCTCATTCTACAAGATCAGATGTTACCTTCTCCAATGTCTATACCTTCATATCCCACTACAAGTTGGATTTACAATCCAATTCTAGAGCTTCTTTTGGTTTGGCTATCTTGTAAAATATCCTTGCATGAGACCTTTCAAGATTTATGGTAAACAGTAACTCTGACCTATCTGTTGAGGAATGGATGGAAGAAACACCCTCAGATATGAAAGTTTTGCACTTATAACAATATATCTGTGTTGTCTGCTTCCATCTGTCTTCATCTTCCTTCCCTCCCCCTTCCAGTTATCTTTTTCCTCTTGTTTCCGGAATGACTGCACTAACGGTCCCAATGGCTTGATCATGTACTCTTCAAGCTCTACCCCCTTCCCCCTTCCCCCTTCCAGTTATCTTTTTCCTCTTGTTTCCAGAATGACTGCACTAACAGTCCCAATGGCTTGATCATGTACTCTTCAAGCTCTTGCTCAGAGATTATTTATTTTTTCTGTGGTATGGTTGGCTTTATCATAATGCTCTTTCAGTCCTTATTGTGGGGTATGAGCAAACTAGATTTGAGGTAACTTACCAAATACAAGGGATTGTGGGTAAGGGGAGGAGCTTGAGCCTTGGATCCAAAGTCTGAAAGTGAAGGAAGTCAAATCCTAAACAGATCTGATAACCCATCTATTGGGGAAGGATGGAAACAGGTAACATAGATCTATCATTATGGTAAGTACATAACTTTAATTTCAGGGGTAGATCTAAAATCAAGAAAGAAATCAGAGCTTTTTCTGAGAGACATCCTGTCCGTGTAACACAACAGAACAGATATGGATCTCTGCACATCAAATCTCCAGAATCCTATGGACAGTGTAAGAATTTATAAGACTGAACTGTACTGTAATTAACTGGAAATACTGTAATGAGACTGAGAACGAAAGTTTTTGTCTGTTAATTACCCAAAACTCATGCTGAACAGGTGCAAGTCTCTCCTTTATGGGCCAAGTCTTGTGCACATTTCAGAATGAATTCTCCAAACACTGTAGTTCATTTAATAAGGCTTTATTAGATGTCCACAATATATGAATACTGTCTTCATTAACAATGCTGATAAACAATTAGTGTTCAATGTTACTGCACGTCATAGTCTGATTGTCCTGAACAACGTAAACTAATATAGTCTTTATTTGACCTGTCTTCTGTAGTCAGGTTTGAGTGTCTGTAATCTTCTCTGAAGTAACAGGTCAAACAAACTCACTAACCGTAACTGGCATTCTAATTGTATCTGAAGTTTATTTTAATAATACCAAAACCCTGTGATGCTTTACATGCCCCCTTAACCTTGGTTCCCTTGGTTATCAGGCTTGGCCTTAATTTAACATTCCATTAAGGAACATTCTGTAGTTGACAAGATTGTATTTTATCCTTGAGAAAAGAACATTCTGTATTCCTGTATTTTCTGCACACTTTACGCTTATCTTTTCTTTTTAATAAACTGTTGAACAGTAAGTCTATCTTTTCTTTCTGCTTAACTGTCATTTATGCATAAATGAAATACAATGTTTAGGCCCATTTTACCCTTTAGCCTGTCTAATGTTTAATAACTAATTTAAAATGGAAGTCCCTAATCTAACTCTGAGGTCCCTGATGAAAGTCTACAGGGACCCACTTCTGTAGTTACTTTACATTTGTGTTGCTGTTGACTACTGTATACGAATTTATGCTACCTGACTCGTAATCTAAAAATAAAATAAAAATATTTGGCAAACCCACAATTTTAATTTTGACCACTTGAGCATTTATAACTAGGAAATCATTTTCTTTATCTAGTGAATAAACTTGTAATTTTAATTTTGACTACCAGGTGTCACTTGAGGATTTATGGCCTGTTTGGATTGAAATCTCTTAATTTGATGATTTGATTTTTATGTTACCTAGATTTATAGTCTTTAGAGTCTTTAAGTTTAAGTTCTGATGTACGAGTAATATATTTAAACCTGTACATTATTCTGAAAATGAATGTCCTTTAATTCTGTGGCTTTTAAAGCTGATTAATCAGTCTTTGGGAATCTTTATTTAAGTTAGACAGAGTACGAACTGTTAACCCAGCCCATTTTCCTTTTATATTTCTGTATGCTGTAATGGTAAAGTTACACTGTTTATTACCTATGTTTTTTACCATATGAACTGGTGCTTTAGGGTACTATGATCTCTCTCTCTTATCCTGTTGTTTTGAAGACTAATTGAAATTTGCACTAAAAAGATAACTTTGTAAGTGGTCTTGTAGCATAATTACTGTATTCTGTGTTAATTTGTGTCTAAAAACATTTATTTAAATTTGCTCTATAATGCTTCTTACCTTTTTAACTTTTATGAATATTTACGAGCTGTAATAATTTACTAAAACCTATACTTTTTGTATTTTAAGTCTATATCTTTGCATTGTCTCTTAGTGTCCTTTTAATTTCTGACTAATGTATAATAATTACGTAAAGTGAATTGTAATTTGTAAATTAATTAAATTAAGCCTGCCATGTTATACCTTGAGTATGCTGAATAACTATTACTACCTATTATTTAAATAATTTATTTTAACAAGCCTGTAAAAAATAATTCTGTCACCCTACCCTTAACTAATGACTGGATAATGTAATAAGCTTGTTACAAATAAGTTTGTCACTTTACCCTTAACTAATGACTAAATAATGTAATTCTGTTAATTTACTCTTAAACTACTGACTGAATAATGTGAAGTAAATGAGTATTATTTTTATATTTTGAGATTTGACTGAAATGTACTATATTAAACACATAACTGAATATGAATGTCCTATTCAGAATCCTGACTGAAATTTATATAGCATATACTGAACATTTAAAAACAGCTGTGTGTATTCTGGAAACAAACTAAACTAATAGAATATTTTTTGCCAGTGTTAACTAAACACAGATAAAAGCATAACTGAAACTGGTCCATGTTATATTTTGAAAACCAAACTGTTATTGCCTGAACATAGACTGAAAGCTAGTACTGCTGTACAGTAGTTTGAAACATGAGAACATTTTAACAGTGTTACCTGACCACATATGGAAAAGTGACTAAAATCATTTTTTTGTGGGTGGTGGCTGTGGTGGTGCAGCAGTTAGCATTGCCGCCTCACAGCAAGAGGTTCTCCGGTTCGATCCTCAGCTGGGGTGCCTTCTGTACAGAGTCTGCATGTCCTCCCTGTGGTCATGTGGGTTTCCTCCAGGTGTCCGGTTTCCTCCCACATCCTAAAGACATGCTGTAGGTGGATTGGAAATTCTAAATTTGCCCTAGGTGTGAGTGCGTGCATGTGTGTGCCTTCTGTGGAAGATTGGGTGCCGGGCTGGCAACTCGACACTGTAAAACTCCACTGCCAATCATGAAAGGACAGATGATCTGCTGTGGTGACCCCTAACTGGGAAAAGCCAGAAGAAGAATTATCTGAACATAGATAAGCTAAAACTAGTACTATTGTTCAATTGTCTGAAAATATGAGAATATTGTCTGAACATAGATAAACTGAAAACTAGTACTATTATACAATTGTCTGAAAACATGAGAACATTTTGACAGTGTTACATGAACACAGATAAGAAATGAACTGAAATCTGTTTTTTTTTGTCAGTATTGTCTGAATATTGATAAAAAATATAAACTGAAACTGGTATTGTTTTATAACTGTCTAAAACACACATACTTGCTTTAACTCATACATTTTAACTTTAAACAAACATTGAAGAAATAACTGAAACACATAGACAGTCGACTTCTGCACCACATCTGTTGCCAAATTTTACTCTGCATTGTTCCATTTACTGATTAGGTAAAGGAAGGCCTGCTTTAATGCTAAAGTGTCTTTTTTATAGTTAGGCCTTTTAAACCTCTTCTTTTCATTTCTTGTGCAAGGCTGGGTAGCTAAAGTGCTTGATTGTATTTAGTATCACGTCCTTAAAATAACATTTGCATCTTTAACAATTATACAGTTTCTTATTGCCCAGGCCTTATTTGCATTTTTTCTGCATGAAATCAACATTTACTACTAATAAACTCTTGATTTTGTAAGCAAACTGATAATCTCAAATGAAACTAAATAGTAATGTAACACTGTGCATTTCTGCAACTATATAAAATTAATTTTAACTGTTTTTACATTTTGTCTCATGACCCTTAGATTTTAACATACTGTTCTGTGAGTGAAACTCCAACCACTGTCTTACCATAACCGTTTCTTTAGCTGACGTCATTTAGCTTTTTTAGTAGTACTGAATGCTGCAAGAATTTATTATTACTGTCTACAATTTTTTGGGATAAAAAGTAAAACTGTAAATGCATTAAATGGATAGTACTGTCTTTAATTTAGCTTGCTAGGCTGGCTGTAATCCGAGTTGATGTGCTTGGCAAACTGCCATTTCTGTGCAAAACATATACAGTCTGAAGCTGATTACATAATGTACTCTTTCATACATAGAATCTGAACTTTTAACTGTGTTGTAACTTTTACAGTTTAGCATTGAGTTTAAATTTTACATTCTGTAAACTAGCAAAACATTGTTTTGCTTCAGTATATCATTGCTTATTGTTTATGCATTGTAACACTTTAATACAAAACTCTCAAACAAAACAATAACACAAAAAATTAATTTGCCAAACTTGTAACTGTAAACCCTTTATTCTGTGAATTAATTTAACTGTTAACAGTTCAAAGTGTAGCAGCTCTGTACTAGGTATAAACATGTCATATGCGTTTTCGACTTCAGAGGATTTGAGCAAATGTTCAGATTTTAAAGAATTGGTTATGACAGGGACATGCAGATTTATGGGTTAAAGATGAAATAAATTCCAGTTAATTTAATAAGGCTTTATTAGATGGTCACAATATCCGAATACTGTCTTCATTAACAGTGCTGATAAACAACTAGTGTTCAAAGTTACTGCACATCATATTCTGATTGTCCTGAACAACGTAAACTAATATAGTCTTTATTTGATCTGTCTTCTGTACTCAGGCTCTATTGTCTGTAATCTTCACTGAAGTACCAGGTTGAAGAAACTCACTAACCTTAACTGACATTCTAACTGTATCTGAAGTATATTTTAGTGATAACAAAACCCTTTGATGCTTTATTTATTTATTATTTATTTATTTACATTTGTTGACTGGGAGTGTCCGACTAAACATAGGTCCATTTTTAGCGGAGGCCCGGGGAGAAAAGCTCCACAGTTAAAATATACACTCAGTAGTTACATTGGATTTACATAGCGATTAACAATTTGATTAACATAGCAATTAATTACAAACATAGTTACAGATGAAGAACATAGTATATCAGTAGACAACTAGAATCTTTATCTGCGAAGTACATAAGAGACATTAGCAATTGTTACAATAAGAAGTTCCTGCTGTATAATAAGTAGTATACTGGCTTATGAGCATCCAAGCTTGCTATAATCAAGGTAGTTAGTGGGGTGGAAAGAAAGGTAGTGGTTGGATGGGGTGGGTTATATTAGAATAGGGTGGGTTATATTAGAGTGGGAGTTGCAAGGGCATAGCCAGCATGTTTTTAGGCGCTCTTTTAGTAAAGTTTTGAAGTGGGTGCATGATGGTACGGAGGTAATTGTGGGTGTGAGGGAGTTCCATAATTTGGCTATGGCGCAAGAGAATAGTGCTTCACTGGCAGAGTTATTGGCTTTAGTGATCTGCAAGTGATTTTTGTTGCTGGATCTTAGTGGTCTGGTGATGCGATAGGGTTGGAGTAGATTCTGGAGGGATGAGACATTTAGTGGATGGTTTACTAGTTTGTGAGCGAGTGTGAGTTGATACCGTTGAAGGAGGTGAGGGAGATCAAGCCATCCCAGTTTACACTTTACACGCCCTGTTAACCTTGGTTCCCCTTGGTTACCAGGCTTGGCCTTAATTTAACATTCCATTAAGGAACATTCTGTAGCTGGCAAGATTGTATCTTTCCCTTGAGAAAAGAGCATTATGTATTCCTGTATTTTCTGCCCACTTTATGCTGATGTTTTCTTTCTAATAAACTGCTGACCAGCAAGGTTATCCTTTCTTTCTGCTTAACTGTCTTTTATACATAAAGGAAACACAATGTATATGCCCATTTTACCCTTTAGCCTGGCTAATGTCTAATAACTACTTTAAAATGGAAGTCCCTAATCTAACAGGCAGCTATAATGATTTCTAGAAACAGCTTTTTTCAGGTCATGACCTTCTGTACTGTAAAGGTAGAAGGCTGAAATTTTGAACATGTAAGACTTTTAGCCATGAGGCTAAAGTCCCATGAGGAGAAGAATTCTTCAAAGGATGGCAGAAATGCAGAAAGTACTGGACTAGCCAGTGCTGGGCTCAGGCCTCAGGCCTCAGAAGCCCGTGATATGCCTAAAACTAGTTGTCAAGTACAGCTTAACCATGAAGTAATCAAGACTTAGCTCATACAGGTGTCTCAGATACGTCAATACTACCTGCAAGGTGACTGATTCAGGTGTACAGAGGCATACTTCCATTCACAGTTTATTAAACCTGCATGTGCATATATTGTGCAAGCCAGTGGTACACTGCAGTAGAGTTTTCACTTTTCTTTTCTGATGTCCAGCCTTGGAGATGACATATGTAAAGTGAGGGTGTGTGGGGTATCCCACCACATGGGGGTGAAGGGTGGGCTTGCATCCTTGTAAAAAAGATTTTTTTTATTTTTAGACATTTTCAAGTTACATTTCTAGACATAGAAATATAGATTAAGTGTAACTCATTTTTTGGATGACTTGCCCAAACATAGGGAAAGTAAGTATAGGGTACTGCTCTGTTTATATAGAAAACATTTTTTACTTGGAGGCACTAACATCTTACTGGACGGCTTGCAATAACCTTTCAGGCCCCAGACAACAGATCTGGTGTGATCAGTGACTTTACATTAAGATATAAGCTCTTCTGTAGAGCTGGATGTCACCCCAACTGTGTGGAACATCTTTAACCTGAATTTTAAATGTCTCTTTTATTGCCAGGTACTTTAGAGCCTGAATAAGCATGGTCATTTTGGCCACCAAAGAAATATTTTTCTTGCTCCTGTATGTCTCCTGTCTACTTGTTCCCCATTTTTGTGTAAGAGCGTCACTGTGGGGAAGCCATCATCTAGTCCACCATCAGAGGAGTTTACACTTAACCCTATAATTTCTCCTGTGTATGTTTTGTCACCCAGTGAGTACAAGTGCAGTGGACCTCTGTGAAGAGATGTTATCTACTTCTGTGGGTTTTATAACCCATACTAAAAGCCTGACACTTCTTCTAATTCATTCTACATATCTGATCATCAACAGAAATTGTGGGCAGAGTACATACTGTGGACAAATGTCCTCAATATTTTGCCTAGAAAAATATCATTATGATCTTCATATTTATTTATCTGCTCCTGCAGTGCCTGGACTACTACTCAAACTAAGGACATCTGGGTTGTAGGCAGGTATGGCATGACAGGAGTACATATAAACATCTCTCTTACCATGGGAGAGGAAACATGCCCACTACTATATTCCCCTTGCCTTGCCTAAGCTGAGGAGAAGAATGGAGGGCTGTATTCTCCTGAGTGTCAAATAGATCAATCTCCAGAGAGCACTACTTCCAAAATACCCTGACCAGACATGGACTGTAACTCCATAGGCCCAAGACAAGACTGCAGGAGCCACTCAGGTCATCCATAAGCTTGTTGATTTCTTGGTAAATGTCCCTGTAGCATTTTATAAGGGAAAAAGGGGTATGATCTTGTGCCACCTTGCTTGTTTAGGTGCCACATAACATACTGTTTGTTTTTTTGATTGGATGAAAAGAGACGTTTGTGATGATTTTGCAAGCTAAGTGCAAAACTGATAAAACTATCCCTCTGTATACAGACCTAGACTACAGTCACGACTAAAGTGGGTCAGCTGGTGAAGTAACTTTTTTAATTGACTTAGCCAGCACAGGAGAGAAAGGACCACATGACATTTTAGAACTTTCTTCATGTGGCAAAGAGGCCTCTTCCTCTTTTGGCACTGACCAGCTGTAGAAGAGAAAAAAGTAGAAGCAGAAAGAGGAGAAGGAGAACGAGAGAAAGATAAAAACTCTCCATGGAGAAGAAAGTCTGATTCCTCCTAAAAAGGTCATGGGCACAATGGCCAAAGTATACCTCCTCATGAAACAGCCATCTAGGATTTCTTTCCTTAAGTTCATCCTTCAAGGAGGACAGTTTATACCACACCACCCTGCACAAGCACACACCTGTTCACAAGATATTTTTATCACACTAAGGATTGCCATAAGAGACATGATGCCTTGATGTTGAATCAGTAGACAAAACCTAATGAATATATTAATTGATCTCAGCCTCTGGGAGATTCACAAGCTTATTTAAAGCTTTCTAATCACAAGGCATGGAACTCAGACAGATGAAATGAGTAGCTGAAGGCATTGCCCCCCCCGCATGGCATTGGAGTACTGCCTCTTGCTACACCTGTACAGAGATCTAGACTGTTGCAGTAGCAAGGTGGCAGACTGCTGTGGTTTCTTTGACTTATGCTGGGCCAAACAGATCTCATAGGAGTTAGCACTGGGATGTTTAAAAATTTGGCCTGGTCACTCAAGTGGTGGTCTATAGAGGGCATCTGCCTCCATGGAGGCCAAAGGGACAGAGTGAGGATGCCTTCATTCTGTCTTGGAGGCTTTCAGAATGACTGGCTGTAGGGGAGGAATAACCCAAGGCTTCTCAGGTTTCTTTCCCAGAAACTTCACCAGGTGCTTCTGGGTGAAAAGATAGGGCTCAGGGCCAGTCTAAGCAATTGTCATAAATCTGAGGGTGCCTCCAAAAGTAGATTATCCAAAGAAGATGTAGACAAAAAGATCATTATCTTTGTCTGTTTCAGAAATATTTAGATCGTCTTACACATTTTATGAGTCAGAATGTGAGGGAGCACTATCACCCACTTCCTGCAGAAGGAGATTCCTTGTGGTATTGAATGAAAGTAAATATGAGACTGTTGGGTGTCAGAGAACTGGGAAATAGTGCACATTTGTATGCTAGTCAAGGGCATTCTGAGTTGAGGGGAGGTCTGCTTAGGTGTTGGTTTAGACTTCAGACTTCCCTTTACTCCCTAATGATGTGCCCCTTTACTTGTGATTCAAGCTTTCACCAGACATCAGATGTTTGATTGATATCTGGGCCCTGAGAAATGAACCCTTGTGTAGTGCAACCTAATGAACCCTCCTTCACTATGATTTTCAGACCCATCCAGACCTGTGATCCTATCTGATGAAGAGTTTGTTCACGAATACCACCAGTCCCTGACTGGATGACTCAGAATAGCGCTTCAGTGGTACAGACTAGTTAACCACAGGGTCACCTGTTATTGGGATATAAGTGGGATGATGCACGGACCTCAGGATATAGCCCTTGGTGTGAGCTGAGGGTACCTCTCCCCTATCTACTCATGCAACACAAAAGTTTAGCATGGGTTTGGACTTGAGCTCTGTGGACACAAAAGCCTATGCATATGGTGTGATAAGTCAGTGTTTTACTTACCGCAGGCTTGTGAAAATAAAAGTGTCAAATTATAATTGGTGAAGAAGGTAAACTTAGTCAAAGCCTCATTAATGAAGATTCTCATGATTAAATCTAAGATACATTGTGACAGGTTAATGTTTTGGAAGGCAATACAAATATCAAAAAGTAACATAAAATTGTTAAAACATAATGCAGTTCCTGCATTCCACTTGCATGGTACGGACACACTTACACTGGCAGCAGCCCATATCTGTCTTATTGTAACCGCCTAACATGGGTCTTATGAACACAGACATGACCAGTCCAGTATCAGTGCTTACGCCCTTCCCCAGTTTATTAGTTACAACATTTAGAGAATAGGATAAAACCTTACCTCAGAAGTTGGGGTTTGGCTTATTGGTTAAGGTATTTACCTAACAGACACAAGATACAGGGTTTGATTCACTCTTTGGGATCCATGGCTAGGCTTAAAAAAAAACCCTCTGTGGTTCTTAGCCTTGTACTCACCTATAAACCTATTTGATTCGCCAACTAGGGTTCTCACCTAACTTGTTTAATTGAAAAGTATCCTATTGGGAATAACCCACTTTTTTTAAATTTAGCAGTTGTAGATGTGCTAACAAAGATAGCTTGCCACACACACACACACACACACACACACACACACACACACACACACACACACACACACACACACACACACACACAGACACACTGGGGTAGAGCACTGCTAAAGAGCTTTGAACTAATTCAAAAATAGCAACATAAAGACAATTCCAGTAGTACTGAAAGGAGTTTGAATTTCCATTGCTGATCTACTTCTATAGCAAGGATCTCACATAAACATATTTTACATTTCATTTTATTTTGCGGTTTATGTTGTTCTTGATGGCACCTGCTTAGGCAAGAATAGTGCATTCAGATACATGCCCTCCTTCCTGTAAGGTAATGTAGCAGTGTCTTTGTTATGCTGTTAGAATTGTTAATTATCTTTGTCATTGCTTTCTTTCCTTAGATATACATTGTATTCTGCTTTTTAGAAGTACTTACAGGTGTATTGGTGTCATATCTAGTGACTACTGAAATATTTATGCATATTTACTGATATAGCTTTCAATCCAATTTTAGGATTCAAGAAAAGAAAGCAAAGAAAGAAAAGCAAAATACAGTCAGTTCTCTACAAATGGTAGGTCTTCATTTTGATTAACTGGCTTGTACTTACTGCTGTGCAGGCTAATAAAGGCAGGTGAACATATGGCATGTTATGTGTGTGCATCTCATCCATTTATACATATTTTGACTATGTGGCATATGCATAATGTTGTTGTGCAGCTTTGTAGATATTCTTATTTACTGTGCTGTGGTAACATTAACTGTTGTAAGATACAGCTAATTAAATGGGGTCTGCCAACTAACTGTTGTATTAATTTCTACATGGCATATTTGCAACATTTCAAAAACAGTTAATACATGATATAATATCTATTTAACTATAGCCTGGAGACTGAGTGACTGAAAATGGACTTACATATACTAAGTCTGAGATGGCCATTTTTCCGAATATTCCCATCTGTCAGAGGTGTGGTGATCTCAGAGCTGGTATACATAAGTTAGAGGGGTGTAGGAGGCTTGCCCTCCAGTAAAACAGAAGTTTAAAGGAGAAGAATGATCTTTGAGATTTGCTCCTCTCCTCGATTTTCGGACTTTTTTCCCTGGCTTGTCATTACTTGACATTTCAAGTGCCGACATTTCAGTGGGGAGCACTCAGAGCTTGTTTGCTGCCTGATCTTTCACATGTGTCTCCGAAGACTCTAAGTGTTCTCAAATGATAAGTCATAGTTTATTCCATTTTCAAATAATATAGATTTCTCTTTCCCTAACGTTTTGTAGCTTTGTTGTGTTAGAGTAGTTTAAGGTAATAGTTTTTATATGTTAGGTTTTCAAAGTGTACTGTGTATGTAATTTTCTTGATTAGTTATTTAGATAGATAGATATATAGTTTTTTATGACAATTTTAGAGTGAAATACTTTTTTACAGTGCTTATTCATAACAGGTTTAGAAGAAAGTTAAATTATTTGCATAAGTATTATTATTGTTTTTCACTGATTTCAGGCAAATTGTAAGGATCTAAGATGTACACAGTTTGTGGTCATAAAATCCCCCCCTCAAGACCCAAACTCTTTTTGTGTTTATTGTTTGAGTACTGCTCACCTTGATATAAACTTTGGTATCTGTGCCTCTGTTGAAACTAGGAACATTCAGGGCTGTAAAGAGATGTTAATCTTAAGAGGTTTGCTTCCCCCTCAGACAGGATCTTTTTTGCATCCTTTTAGACCAGCTTCAGCTTCCCTGGTAAGAAAATGGACAAGAAAAAGGAATAGGAGAGAGAGAAAGAGAAAAGACTATAGAATGAGAGAGGTCCAAGGAGAATAGAGTAGAGAAGACTAGAAAAAGGTCTCTGGATCTGGCAGATCCTTCGGTCAGGCACTTAAGACTCTACGGAAGTCAGATCCACTAGTCACTTTGATCCAAACTCCCTCACCTCAACCAAGATTTTCCACAGAGCATGTGAGTTCTAGACTCCACTCCCTAATTTTGCAAAAAAGACACTATTCTAGACCTCTTGGTGGCATCATCTTTATGGTCTGTCTGGTCTACAGAAGCCTTAATGAGATGGAGTTTGATGGAATGATATGGCGATTTGGGTACAGGTCCAACTACCCCTACATTGTTTTCTATGGTACTGGTTTGTCTCTTGGATCCAGTTCCCATGGGTCCAACCCCCCCCCCCCCCATGCACCTCAGATGGAGCTGACAGTTTTTACTCTCTTGATTCTGATTCTTTTGGATTGAAATGAGTCTCAGAACTGAAACATCAGTACCATGTACCCAGCAGTGGAGATGACTCTGAAGTTTCCTAAGCCGTCAGTGCCTGTCAAGGCTTTGACTCTGAATAGTTCAGGTCCAAGGTCATCCTTGGAGCCGATGTGAATCAGGGCTGGGATTATTCCATCATCTTTGGATAGGAGGGACATTCCCCTGGATCTGATCTCAACCTTGGCTTTCAAGGAATTTGAATGGGTTTTGGCTAGGCCAAGAAGTCAGGTGCTACCTTTGAGCTCTGATCTGTCCCAACCAAAAGGCAGGGCTTAACAACAAAGTCTATGATCTCCTGAAGGCAAGAAATGCAGCGTTCAGGGCCAAGGACAAGAAAGGTCTCAGCAAAGGTAGAGCAAACCTTAAAAGGGGCATTAAAGAATCAAGAGGGAATATGGAAACAAATTACAAAGCCAGTTTGCAGACATGAGGGACACCAGGACTCTCTGGCAAGGGATGCAACAGATTACTGACTATAAAACCAGGTCAGCTCAGTGTGAAGACAGCATTGAATTCCTGGACAGGTTGAACTCCTTCTTTGGCAGATTTGAAGAGAAGAACAATGTGGGTGCAACAAGGCTACCTATCAACCAAGAGGAGGAGGGTCCTCAGCCTTAACTCCAACGAAGTGAGAGCTCAGCTTAAGAAAGTGAATCCCAGGAAGGCTGCTGGTCCTGATAGAATACTGAGCAAAGTACCCAAAGGCTGTGTAGACCAACTATGCTGCATTTTAACTGATATTTTCACTACCTCCCTTATTCTTAGTAAAGTTCCCTCTTGCTTCAAGGTTACGAATATTGTCCCTCTCCCAAAAGGGAGAGGCCTAACTGAATGACTACAGACTGGTTGCTCTAATTTCAAATGTCATGGAATGCCTTGAGAGACTAGTTAAAAGGCATCTGTCGGCTAACCTTCCATCCACTTTCGACCCTCTGCAGTTCACTTATTGGGCTAACAGATCCACTACAGATGCTATTTCAATGGCACTCCACCTCTCACTCGATCATCTGGAGGGAAGAAACAACTATGTAAGGCTGTTGTTTATTGACTTCAGCTCGGCATTCAATACAGCGGGTCTAATGCAGTTTATTGACAAGCTTGTACATCCTGGAGTTAGCAAGCTCATGTGCAACTGGATCCTCGACTTCATGACCAACAGACTGCAGAAAACATGTGCGGGCAACAACACCTCGGGATGCATAATACGCAACGCCGGTGTTCCTCAGGGTTGTGTGCTAACCCTCTGTTGTTCACCATCCTCACCCCTGACTGTTCTGCAAAATACAGCAGCAATCACATCATTAAGTTTGCAGATGATACTACAGTCGTGGGCCTCATCAAAGGAGAGGATGAAAGAGCTTACAGAGATGAGGTCTACTCAATGATTGACTGGTGTGATAAGAACAACCTTGACCTGAATGTCAGTAAAATAAAAGAGATCATTATAGACTTCAGAAAAAGGTCAACAACACACTCACTACTCATGACAAATGGTGAAGAGGTAGAAAGGGTCAAATCTACAAAGTTTTTGGTGGTGCACATTTCAGAGAATCTCTCTTAGACTGTAAGCACTGAACAGCTGGTCAAAAAAGCACACCAACATCTCCACTTTCTCAGAAGGCTCAAAAAAGCAAAACTCCCACCACCTGTTCTCACCACATTCTACATAGGAGCAGTTGAGAGCATTATCACTAGTAGCTTCACAGTTTGGTTTGGGAGAAGTACAATAGCAAAAAGAAAAAAACTACAGAGAGTGGTGCAAGTTGCCGTAAAAATCATGGGCACAAACTTACCATCAATTGAAGATCTCTTTGCAGCAAAAAGCACTAAATGTGCATCCAAAATAATTCATGACCCCTCTTACCTTGCACATGGCTGGTTTACACAACTGTCTTCGGGCAAGAGATATCGGAGTATCTACTGCAAGACCACCAGATACTTAAACAGCTTGTACCCAACAGTGTTGAGACTTATAAACTCTGATACCAGCCACCGATTATTTAGTGAGTATCATTCACAATACGTTGCTCAGCTGAAAAGTGTGTTATATCTTTTTTTATTCTTTGATGTAGCATTATATTTTCTTGTTCATGTATAATTGCCTGCTGTTTGTCTGATGCAGATGAACAAAGGAGGACAATCATAACATGCAATCCTACATTGTCATGCTGCTATGTACAGTATTCTTCTTATGACTGTCTCGGGGGGGGGATTGTGTGTTTTGGCTGTTATTATTAATTTATTTATTCTTTTTAAGAAAAACTTTAAGTTACATCAAAATAAACAATTGAAATCAAGCGCTTTCGCTTGGCTCAAATACCAAGCTTTATCAAGATGAATTACTTACTAAAAAGGACCATTAATATAGGGCTCTCCTCCAACCATGTGACTACAGATCCTGATTAAAATTTAAAGCTATACATTTTCAAATATACAATCACGAATTATTGTTCGTATTTGATCTGTCATGTTGACCTGGCTACACCTATTTAATCATTATTACATACTTCATTGATATTCACAAAAAATATAATAAAAACAATAATATGTTGAAATATTGAGTTGATAATCAAAATTCTTGTGTTGAAAATTAATTCTACTATACATATGTTGCTCTAATTCTTGTTTATATGTCCCAAATTCTCATTTAATAAAACATGCACACAATAAATATATGAATAAATATTTTTTAAAAATATTTTTTAAAATACCAATATAAAATATATATAAATGGATAATATATAGGTGTATTTAAAAAAACAATGACGTAATTGATAAACACAACAAATTACATAAACAGTTTCTGAATGCAATACGTCTACTTTTCATCTTTTATTCACAATCTGGCCATTCTTAATTTCAGGACACTTCTTATATTGATATTGTCATTCAGATCTGGACTACTAGCAGCATCTAATTTAAGTTGCCAAAGAAGTTCCTTATATTCTAAACGTGTCTCCAATCACCCCCCCCTGCCATCCATTTGCACTTGTTCTAATACTATAAAATTTATTTGCATATCTGGGCATGTAATAGAATGTTTATAAAAAGCATTGGTTTCCTTTTTTCTGGAAACCTCATACAAATGCTCATAAATTCTCCTTCTCAAGGATCTCTCTGTTTTGCCAACATAGAAACTAGAGCATTTTGTACAATAACCCAAATATACTACTCCTTGTGTTGCACAATTCGTGTAAATATTAGCTTGGAAATGAAAGTTCCTTGAGGGAATATATAAAGAGCTTCTATTCGAAATGGCTGTGCACTGTTTACACATCCCACATTTGTAAGTGCCTTTTTTCAAGTTTTTACCATTGTTCATTCTCCCTTGGGGTTGATACTTTTCAAATAATTCTTTAATATTGGTGTCCCTACGTCTAGTAAATCTAGGGTGTTCTGGAATGTATTTTTTCAACTCCTCATGTCCTGTCAAAACCGGCCAAAACTTAGAAATCACATCTTCAATTTGTTGATAATTGCTTGAAAAGGTGTGTATGTAATTATTACAATACCAGTATTATGGGCCTGACTAGGTTTTGATTCCTGGGTCTGGCCCAAACCTAACAGAGGGGGGTACCTATCCTCCCTATGGTCCAAAACCTCTTTACTTATCCTGTCTATCAGAACTTCAGGGTATCCTCTTTCTAAAAACATATTTTTTAATAGTGTCAACTCCTCCAAAAAAATATTCTAAGGTACTAGACATTCTTGAAGCTCTTATCATTTGACCTTTAATTATGCCTTTTTTCTGATAGAATGGATGGCCACTTGTGAAATGGAGGTATGTGTTGGAAAAAAGTAGGTTTCCTATACAACTTAGATGTGAACTTATTATTGAGACAATCTTTAAATACAGTTACATCAAGATAATCCATTTTTTCGTAGCTGCTATTGTATGTGAAAGACAAAAAAGAAGTGGTGGAATTAATATATTCAAAAAATTCCAAAATCGTTCCTCTGTACCACTCCACAATATACTTATGTCGTCTAAAAACCGGGTGTAGTGTTTTATGTATTCCTCCCATTTAGTGGAAAAAATACATTTTTGTTCCCATCTGTGTAACACTATATTTGCATGCATGGAGGCACATGGCACACCCATCGCCACTCCCTTCTTTTGTTTATATATTTCTCAATTAAAAAACATAAAATTATTTTCCAATATAATCTCCATGAATTCAACTAGTAAATTAATGGTGTTAGCCGATAGTCCTGATTCTTTAACTAATATTTCATTTAACCAATCCAAACCCTCCTGATGTGGAATACTCGGAAATAAGTCCACCACATCTATGGTTATCATTATTAGGTCAGGTTCAAAGAGATGTGCTTGGATGCCCCTCAAAAAGTCCCAGGAATCCTTGAATATGTACTCCATAGTTGTTGCAAATTTTTTGAGCACATAATCAACAAACTTTCCTATCGGCTCTAAAATACCTCCTTTACCTGACACTATAGGTCTAAATTTCAATGGTTCGAGACCTTTATGTGTCTTGGGGATCCCGAAAATTATTGGTATCTTAGGTTTATTAACATGGTAATTGTAAACTTCCTCATTAATGAATCCTTGTAGAAGATTATCCATTAAAGTGTAGTTGGTTTTATAATAAGCTAAATTCAATTCATTTTTGGAAAGCAATTCATATTTCTCAGAATCCTGTAACATATTGAACAAATGCATTTTGTAATCCTGCATGTACATCAAAACTAACCCCCCTCCTTTGTCTGGCTTCATAGTTCTACACCTTTCTTTCCTAAGTAGCTGTTTCAGTGCAGTTTCTTCTGGCCCCATGTTAGATGGTGCTTTATCTAATTTCGTAAAATTAATCTTTCTTATTTCTTTACTTACCATCTCTTCAAACACTTTCAGAGATGGGTGGGTTGGGGGATTAAAGGTACTCGTTCTAACTAATGTGGTTTTTGTACAGGGCTGTCCATTAAAATTCAAAATTAAATTTAGCTGCCTTATAAATAACTTCAGGTCTATTAAAGCTTCTGCTAAATCAGAAGGACGCGCAGGAATGAAATGCAAACCTTTAATAAACAAGTCAAAAAACTCCTTAATTTCAATCTCAGTGAAATTATATACTGTAAAATTCTTGTCTTTCACTAATGTGTACCCCTTGTTAGCTTCACATTCATCCAAAACGATCACATTAGAATCATTGAAATCCATAAAATTAGTCATATCTAGGTCTATGACTTTCTCCATTTCATCTGCTGAAAGTCCCCCCCCCCCTTCCCTTCCCACTGGTCTGTCCTGGGGAAAGTGAAAATCCTGATGTGAATTCTTTCTACTTTTTTCAGCTAACCTTTCACTCCTTCTGAGTGGTTCAGTGGGGGGTTGTGCATACACATTCCTATATGTGTTCACCTGAGCTCCATCCCTATTACGGTCTTCTTTCCATTTATTTTTCACCACCACAGGGTAAGCTGACCCTTCCTTATATTCATTTCAGTCCCTTTCTAATTTATTAATCTTTCTGTTCAAAATTTTCATACAATACTGGACTACCTCATTAAATACATTGTCATAGTTTTTCTTGACAAATAAAAGACTAGTGTCATTAACTAACTTTTCATTTTGAACACTCAAATCCTTTAGAAGAATATCAGCCTTTACCTCATATTCATCAATCATTACTTCCAATACCTGAAGCCCAGCTCTATTAAAGATATTACACAATTTATCATAATAAGCTGTTCCTGGCTGCACGTTGTTGGGAAACTTAAAACAATGCAAGCCTTTAGGAACCCGCTCAACATTTACACATTCCTTTAAATAATTAATCTCCAGTTGGTTACTTTTATACGAATATAGTCTTTCTTTTAAATTGTTAAATTGCTGTTCAATGCCAGTTTTATCAAATGATAGAGAACCTTGTTTGAACCAGAATTGTTGGCCCGTCCAGGCATTGAAACTAAATTGCTTGTGTAGAGCATTGGGTTCAGACAATCGCTGAGAAGAAACTACATCCATGGAGTTGACACCAGCTTGTTTAGTTGAAAAAAGTCCTTGGTTTGAGTCATTTCGCGTTATTTGTTGTGGAGCAGCTACTTCGTGGGTTACACGCGTTTTTCTTTGCTCTAAACCCTGCTCTTGGTTGCCAGGTATTGGACAGGAAGTCCCACCTCTGTTGCAGTACAACGCCTCAGTTAATTGGGTTAGTAAAACCAGTACCTTGTTGAACTCTGAATGTGTCACCGGACTGTCTTCACCCGGCGTTTTTAATAACTGTGGTGTGTCGAGAAAATCCCCTTGGTCCACTTCCTCTGCCATGGATAAAAGGCGAAAACCAGTAACAAACGAAGTAAAGCAGCAAAACACCAAAGTAGTAGATCCACGTTTAGAAGAACCAGACCATGGGATGAAGTATAAAAAACTTTTTTAATCTTGTCTATTTAAAAACAATATTGAATCTTTTCTTTCTAAGAAAAACTTTAAGTTACATCAAAATAAACAATTGAAATCAAGCGCTTTCACTTGGCTCATATACCAAGCTTTATCAAGATGAATTACTTACTAAAAAGGACCATTAATATAGGGCTCTCCTCCAACCATGTGACTACAGATCCTGATTAAAATTTAAAGCTATACATTTTCAAATATACAATCATGAATTATTGTTCGTATTTGATCTGTCATGTTGACCTGGCTACACCTATTTAATCATTATTACATACTTCATTGATATTCATCCCCAAGGGAGTATCAACCCCAAGGGAGAATGAACAATGGTAAAAACTTGAAAAAAAGGCACTTACAAATGTGGGATGTGTAAATATAATAAAAACACTAATATGTTGAAATATTGAGTTGATAATCAAAATTCTTGTGTTGAAAATTCATTCTACTATACATATGTTGCTCTAATTCTTGTTTAAATGTCCCGAATTCTCATTTAATAAAACATACACACAGTAAATATATGAATAAATATTGTTTTTAAATATTTTTTAAAAATATTTTTTAAAATACTAATATAAAATATATATAAATGGATAATATATAGGTGTATTTAAAAAACCAATGACGTAATTGATAAACACAACAAATTACATAAACAGTTTCTGAATGCAGTAGGTCTACTTTTCATCTTTTCAGGAATCAAAACCTAGTCAGGCCCATAATACTGGTCATTGTAATAATTATATACACACCTTTTCAAGCAATTCTCAACAAATTGAAGATGTGATTTCTAAGTTTTGGCTGGTTTTGACAGGACATGAGGAGTTGAAAAAATACATTCCAGAACACCCTAGATTTACTAGACGTAGGGACACCAATATTAAAGAATTATTTGAAAAGTATCAACCCCAAGGGAGAATGAACAATGGTAAAAACTTGAAAAAAGGCACTTACAAATGTGGGATGTGTAAACAGTGCACAGCCATTTCGAATAGAAGCTCTTTATATATTCCCTCAAGGAACTTTCATTTCCAAGCTAATATTTACACGAATTGTGCAACACAAGGAGTAGTATATTTGGGTTATTGTACAAAATGCTCTAGTTTCTATGTTGGCAAAACAGAGAGATCCTTGAGAAGGAGAATTTATGAGCATTTGTATGAGTTTTCCAGGAAAAAGGAAACCAATGCTTTTTATAAACATTCTATTACATGCCCAGATATGCAAATACATTTTATAGTATTAGAACAAGTGCAAATGGATGGCAGGGGAGGGGGGGGGTGATTGGGAGACACATTTAGAATATAAGGAACTTCTTTGGCAGCTTAAATTAGATGCTGCTAGTAGTCCAGGTCTGAATGACAATATCAATATAAGAAGTGTCCTGAAATTAAGAATGGCCAGATTGTGAATAAAATATGAAAAGTAGATGTATTGCATTTAGAAACTGTTTATGTAATTTGTTGTGTTTATCAATTACGTCATTGGTTTTTTAAATACACCTATATATTATCCATTTATATATATTTTATATTAGTATTTTAAAAAATATTTTTAAAAAATATTTTTAAAAAATATTTATTCATATATTTATTGTGTGTATGTTTTATTAAATGAGAATTTGGGACATATAAACAAGAATTAGAGCAACATATGTATAGTAGAATGAATTTTCAACACAAGAATTTTGATTATCAACTCAATATTTCAACATATTATTGTTTTTATTATATTTTTGTGAATATCAATGAAGTATGCAATAATGATTAAACAGGTGTAGCCAGGTCAACATGACTGATCAAATACGAACAATAATTCCTGATTGTATATTTGAAAATGTATAGCTTTAAATTTTAATGATGATCTGTAGTCACATGGTTGGAGGAGAGCCCTATATTAATGGTCCTTTTTAGTAAGTAATTCATCTTGATAAAGCTTGGTATTTTTGCCAAGTGAAAGCGCTTGATTTCAATTGTTTATTTTGATGTAACTTAAAGTTTTTCTTAAAAAGAAAATATTCAATATTGTTTTTAAATAGACAAGATTAAAAAAGTTTTTTATACTTCATCACACGGTCTGGTTCTTTTAAACGTGGATCTACTGCTTTGGTGTTTTGCTGCTTTACTTTGTTTGTTATTGATTTATTTATCCTTCTGTGGGTCTTGTATTGAATATATTTTTTAAATTGAAATGTTATACTGTTGTTCTTGTTATCCTTGCTTCCTATATTCCTGTGTACTCTCTGGTGATCTGATACTTGGAATTTCATTTAGGCTGCACTTGTGTAGTCCTAAATGACAATAAAGTTTACTTTGACTTTGACTAACTTCTGTTGGATCCTTTGTCTTGCTCCATTCATTCAGATTGATGGGGACAGTCAGTCCCTTTAGGCCTAGGGGATACTCGACATTCGAATTCCCAGTCTGATTCTGATCTGTCTCCTGGAATTCTCCCAAGACAAAGTCCTAGAAAACAGACTTACAAACTGAAATGTCTTGACTCCTCCCCAGGGTCTGTTACTGAAGACAGATTTGGATGAAGATGAAGGTTCCTCAAGATCTCTTCTGGAAGATGTCACATTTGGTGACACCACGGAATTGATTAAGCATCGAGGGGGTTAATGCATTGAAACTCCTTCACTAGACAAATATGTGTTCCACAAGGCCTTTGGAACTTGGCTCATCTGCATTTGGATGGTTCCACCCACTGATGCCCTTCCAGACCTGGTGGTTCAGCAGGCATGGAAGGACCTTTATGTAGTGGAACCTATACCCATGAAAAACACATAGTATTTTGGTAGCACTGAAAGACAGGAAGCAGTGGAGCAAGTGTTCACCTGTAGATGCCATGGTAATAGTGGCAGCCATGAAAAAGGAACTGTCCAAGGAGAGTCTGTCTGTCCATCCCCCAACAGGGAGGCAAGTGTGTTGGACAGGTTCAGTAAACAGATATATGCTTCAGCAACCTTCACACTTAGAGTGCCGAACTCTCTTGTCCATATGACATGTTTTCAGAGGGACCTGCCCAAAGAGTTTAACAATTCCTTCACAAGTAATTTACCAGTGGATGTTCAAAAACAGTGGACTCCTTGTGGTCTGCCTTACAGTCTATGTCTAATGTGTTCATGTGTTGCTTTCCAACACAGCTGATGGCACAGCTAGGGCAGTAGTAACTGGTATGAACATGCGTCAGCATGCATGGATACGCCTATGCAATTTTGGGAAAGGCTTTAAGATGCCTCATTATGATTCCTCAGTTTTCAGAGCAAAAGTTAAAGAGTTGCTTACTAGCACTGAACAAAATGGCAAAACCCTGTCTGCTGTTGGAATCTGCTTCTCTACCTGTCAAAGGAAAAAAGAGTCATGCAACAGCTCCCCTAGACCAATTAGGATCTGGAATATATTCCAGATTCTTTTTAGTTTCAAAAAAGAAAGGGAACCTCAGGCCAGTTTTGGAATTCAGCCATCTCAATCAATTTGTACAACAGACAAAGTTCTGGGTAGTCACAGTACAGTCCATATTGCCTGTTCTGAGGAAGGATGATTTGGATGTGCTCTATAGATCTCCAGGATGCCTACTACCACATAAAGATAGAGAAGTGAAACAAGAAAGTTCTGCATTTCTGATCTGGAACCAATCATTTTAAGTTCAGAGCACTGCTATTCGGTCTCACAACAGCCCCCTGAGTTCTCATGAAAGTTATGCCACTGGTAGCTCATCTCCAACTGCAAGGGATCCAGATATTCCTGTATTTAGATGATTGGCTCCTTACTGCTGCTTCCATGAATTTTCCTGGTCCAGCAACAGGACCTAATGCTCCACCTTGTACAGCAACTAGGGATTACAGTCAATCAATCCAAAAGTCAACTGTCACCTACTCAGCCCATGGAGTTTATCGGTTATCAACTCAACATGCTCCTTCAAATTGCCAATCTTCTAAACAACAGATTACTCTCCCTATGTCTAGTGGCTTTACAGTTCATTCAGCAGACCCTTCCTCAAGGCTCCATAGCTCAAGCTCTTCCCCTTACCCATAATCCCACATCCACTTCTAAGATACCTTAGATCTCATTTGCCACTTCAGCAATAAGATGTAGTCACCATTAGGTCAAGCAGGTTAATTTAGATAAGTTCAGTTTTTTGCAAATTTTTCTAGCAGTTTTGCATTTTTTTTCATTTTACACAGAAGAATCCCTTTCTGTTATTCCCTATATATGTAGGTTTACCATCAAAAGCATGACAGTAACATGCTCAACAGCCACCTCCTCGACCATGGTAGGAGTGACTGTCGGAATGACGACGTTCATTTGTACGTCCGTTTAGAAGGTTGTACACGGGCAGGGAGTTATAGCATGTATGTCAAAGGGAGAGTTCCACCTTAAGGTCAACAAAATTTGTCGACGTTGCTGCATCGATCATTCAACCTACTTGATATTTAGATTTAGATTTATAGATTAGTACTAGGCTAACTGCCCTTGTGAGCCATTTTAAGTCTAGACAATTATCCCTTGTGAGACTCAAACCCTGCACTTTGTGTTTGTAAGGCAAACACTTCAACCATTAGGCCACACTCCCAACCCTGTATTATCTCAACCCTAAATATTCATGAGTCAATGTTATTTGTCGTGGAAATCACCATTCGTGGATGTGATTTTCGTCCTTTTGATAGTAATCCATATATATATACCTCTATGTCTAACTACATACTCCCAAAATATCATAGAGTAACACCTGTAACATACCTCCCCTCTAAAAAGAGTTTGATTAACCTCAATAAAATCTTGAATATAAAACTACTTCACCATTGTAATCTCCTCTCAGATGGTGATATTCATCCAAACCCAGGCCCCAATGGTCATAATTCCAATATCCTAGATAATATAACTTCACCTGTGCACTCCACATTATCTAAAGCACATAACTCCCTCCTAATAGCTCATCTCAATATTAGAAGTATCAATAATAAAATCTCACACCTTCATGCTCTCCTACACCTACACTCTTTTGACATCTTATGTCTTACAGAAACATGGCTAAAACCATCCACTCTAGACCAAGAAATTACCCCTCCAGGTTACAACATCCTTAGACATGACCGCATAACCAAAAAAGGTGGAGGAATTGCTATTATCTATAAAAACAATCTCCAGATTTCCCTGTCTAACACTATCCCATTACTTGACACCAAAGCCGAAACATTATCTGTCACTCTCCAATTAAACAATTCTAAATCTATCTACTTATTTTGTATATATCTGCCCCCTGGAAACAACACTAGTACTCTTGAACACCTACTTAGTTACCTATCTACTCAACTTCCCCAAGAGACCATTGTACTAGGAGATTTTAACATTGACTGTCTCACCTGTAATTCTCTGACCCCAACTAACCACTTAAATCTTTTTGGCTTCTATCAGTTAATAACTACTCCTACTAGAATTCACAAACCTAATAGTAAAGAATCTACCCTTGATTGGATCCTTATCAATAGCCATCCTAACAACTATACTCCAGGAACCCTTCCTGGTAATATCAGTGACCATATGCTTACTTACATTATCAGAAAAAAGGTTCACATTCCAAATACTCCTAATCTTATAACCTCACGCTCAAAAAAACACTTCAATCCTGACAGTTTTATAAACGAACTAAAAGCATGTAATTGGTCACCACTAACATATCTGGAACTTAATGAGGCTGTAACCTACTTTAATACTAACTTTATTCAAATACTAAATCACCATTCTCCACTCCGCTCCATTAGAATAAGAACCAAATCTGCCCCTTGGCTAACTAAACAAACTAGGCAGAAAATGCTACTTAGAAACAAAATTTGGGCTAAATGGAGAACTACCAAATGCCCATCTGATCACCTTCTCTTCAAACAATTAAGAAATGCTACCAAGAGAGATACCCTTAGGGATAAAAAAGACTTCTACCTAAACCTCCAACAAACTTCACAACATACACCAAAAAAATTCTGGTCAGGAATTAATAAACTTCTTCAGCCAGGAAACACTACTACTCCCACCCCTGTAGGTTTCAACCAAAATAATTTCAACCTAATCCCTGATGCCTTTAATAAATACTTTAGAGAAGCCATTCAATCTCTAGCAAACTCTCTACCACCTTTACCTGCTTCACAATTGAATACCTCTAATACTTCTTCCCCAACCTTTCATTTACACCCTGTTCCAACATCTCTTATTTACAAACTTCTTACCAAACTAAAACCTTGTACCCCATCCGCTGACCATCTCCCATCTGAATACCTACAGATTGCTGCACAAGCCATTGACTACCCCATATCTATTCTGATTAACAGAACCATCACTGAAGGCAAAATCCCTACCTTATGGAAAATATCTCATATTATCCCTCTACACAAAGGTGGAACTTCAAGTTGACCTCTCTAACTACCGACCTATTGCCTTACTCTCCCCATTAGCCAAAATAATGGAAAAATGTATTCACAAACAAATTCTTAACCACCTTCTACAAAACAACCTACTAGCCAACTGCCAACATGGCTTTAGACCATTTCATAGTACTACTACTGCTCTTCTCTCCTTCACTGACTCTATAAACAAAAACCGCAATAATAACTCCTTTTCCTCTGCACTATTCTTAGACCTGTCAAAAGCCTTTGATATGGTTAATCATACCCTACTTCTTGAAAAACTAAAGCACCTTTCTCTCGACCTACAAGCATTACAATGGTTCAGATGTTATCTTCAAAATAGACAGCAAGCTGTACTCTGGGATAACAATTTGTCTTCCTTACTTCCCGTTAATACTGGAGTCCCTCAAGGCTCAATCTTAGGTCCACTTCTTTTTTCCATATTTATTAACGATCTCCACTTGAAATTACCCCACGCCACTTGCTTTCAATATGCAGATGACTCTACCTTAATCTGTACTACCAATAATATACCCTCACTCCAATCTCTAACCCAAACTGTATTCCAAGAAGTAGAAAACTGGTTCATGCAACATCGTCTTCTCCTGAATCCAAAGAAAACAAAACTACTACTCTTTACACCAACTCATAAGTCACCCACTCCATTCTTCTCTATAACCTCCAATAATGCTACTAATATAGCACCAGATACTACCACCCGCTTACTAGGTGTCACAATCGACAATCATCTTAACTTTGATGTCCATATTAACTCCACCATAAAGACTGTTAACAGAAAACTTGGTACCCTCTACAGAATCAAACCCTTCCTTACACCCTCAGCCAGGCAAACTATCGCACAAACTCACCTCATTTCTACCCTTTTCTATGCCTCTGCTATATATACCAACCTTTCAAAAAACAACATCTCCAAACTATCTACCTGCTATAATAGTATTGCTAGATTCATCACATGCTCTCCCTTTAAAACACATCATTGCCTTAACCTTAAACAACTAGGATGGTTAGAATTACAGAACCATTTACTCTGTCAACAGTTACTTATGACACAAAAGATCTTATACCACCCAAACAATACCCCCATCCTCTCTAATCTGATCTCTACATATAAATACCTGGCTACACTACGTTCTGCAAATAAACTACTTGTCTCCTTAACTAAATCAAACAACAAGGCTGGTGACTCTCTTTTCTCAAACACTATAGGAAAAAAATGGAATCAGCTCCCTCCTGAACTATCTACACTAGCATTTGCTTCTCTATTCAAAAACCAAACAAAAGAACATCTAAAAACTAAGTGGCTCTGTCCTTGTGCTAACCCAGACTGAAACCTGTATTTCACTCCTATTTCAACCCTAGCCCTCCCTCTTGCCCCTAAAACTTATTTCTCTCCTCTTGTTTTATTCTTAGTAATTTGATAGGATTTGGGAACTTTGTTCTTTTTGCAATTGCCCTGGTGCTGTCTAGTGCATGTGCTTGTTTATGTCTGGTCTAGCTTTTGCCTAAATGTTTTTTAGTCACTGTTTGTTAGTCCATGTGCTTTTCTCATTTTACCTATGTTACTATGGTACTGTTGCTTTATTACTCTATTTTACGTATTTGCTTTTGTTATATTGTTATTCTTATGCTTGGAGCTTTTCTCCCCGGGCCTCTACTGAAAATGGACATGTATCCAGTTAGACTAGCCCGGTCAACAAATGTAAAATAAATAAATATATATACATACATATATATACATACATATATATATATATATATATATATATATATATATATATATATATATATATATATATATATATATATATATATATATATATATATATATATATAAACATTTAACTAGTCTAGTCTTATTGGATTTAGCTTTTAGGCCTTAAGCCTTTATGTTTGTTGTGACTACCCCTGTGACACATCTCACTCTTAACCATTGTTACTATTTTGTTTCCCTTACCTATAATTAGGTATTAATACTTAACCATTGTTATTTTCCTTAACATTTTCCTTTTTACTATATCAGAAAATCCTACTGACTTTAAAAAGTGTTCCGCTTGCAGACAGAAAATTCCTAACTCTGACAGTCATTCCCAATGTGTCTATTACATACACCCAGGCCATCTTAATGTTAATTGTGATATTTGTTCAACTTTCAGTAATAAGGCTTTGGTCAAGAGAAAGAATAAATAAATTCTGAAAGGTCTCCTTCCATCTTCTACTTCATCTGCCTCTGGAGTTCCGTCTTCATCTAAGAAATCTTCTGGAGAAGCAGTAAAAAAAAACACAAGATTCAAGGAAGTGCTTCTCTAATCACTGTCCTCCCTCAACTTCTTCAGGCTCGGGTCTGCCTGAGAAAGTTGCTAAAACTTCGGATCCTTCCACCCTCAAGGGCCCGACTCTGGCAAAAATTAAAACTAAACCTTTGTATCCTAAGTCCAGGTTCATGTCACTTAGGTTTTTACCAGAGCCAGTCTATTCTAGGCTTTACTCTCCCTTCCTTCAAAACACACCTCCGAGAGTTTCCCATGCACCATCAGCTTCATCTTCCCTCAGGTCATCTAGGATTCTATCAGAAGTGGATGTGGATAGGATGGTGAGAAAATTTCTCAGCACTTGGATTCAGTTGGGTCTGTTACCAGTTCCAGCTCCCATTGGACCTGCGACCTGTCTACCATACATCTCCAAACTTTAACCTCTACTCTGATCCATCCGGTAGTTTTGGAGATTTTGGATCCAGGACTTTTAAGTATGTTTGTGTCAGATTCTGTGACCCAGACAGGTCTGATCTTGTTAGATCAAGAAGATTCTCAGGGCCATAGTGTCTGCACTGGATCTGGGGGCAGTGATTGACTCTGATGATCTCAGAGCCATCCCTCCCTTCTCCAACCTCTGCTTTGAGGATGAAGCCTGGGGATTGGGTTCCAGTCCTCACAGGCTTTTCAGATGCATTGGGGGTGGGACTGAGGACCCCCATGTCTTCAGCTTTAGAGATAGTAGAGATAGCTTTCTTCTCTTTGGAAAAGACATACTTACCCCTTCAGGTCCACCCTACACCTAACTGTTTATTGTGGAAGCTGAGTCTTTTCATCCAGTCAAGCCTTGAGACTATTCTCATTCAGGACACTGCTGGCACATCTGAGTCCTTTCTAGAACATCCCACTGAAGAGCACCCTCAGAAGTGGACATGTAGAAGGAGACATCTGGACTCTCCACAAGAGTCATTACTCAAAGACACTGACTTTGATGAAGGGGAACAGTCTCCCAAACTACTCCTTGAGGACATTTCATTCGGAGAGATATTCAAATATTTGAAATGGAAAAGAGGTTGGTCTTCTGACCCCCCCTTCTCAAGAGGAGTAAGTTTTCCTTGAGGCTTTCAGAGCTGGCTGAGCTGTGACCTGGATAGTCCCCCTGGCAGATGAGATAACAGACCTCATCTTCTGATGGGCTTGGAAGGAACTGGATGTCATGGAGCCCATTCCCAAACACCTGGACAGGTATCTTGTTGCACAAAAAAGGTAGAGCTTATTGGAGAGAGGGTCCTTCTGTGGATGCTCTGGTGGTTACAGCAGCCACTAGGAAAGAGCTAGAGGAACAGAGCTCTACTGTCCATCCCCCTAATAGGGAATCTAGGGTTTTGGACAGATTTGGAAAGCATGTTTATGTATCAGCGACCTGTGCCCTCAAGTCTCTGAATGATTTAGCAAATGTTACAAGATTTCAGATGGAACTGATTAAGCAGATGTCCTTCCATATCACTGTTGTAGTATTCAGAACCTTGGGGATCTCCTTCCAAGGACAGCCCAACATCCGTCCAGTTTGCCAAAGCCTTTAGTACACATGTGAGTCTTATGTTACATGTACCCTCCGTGCACAAGGCGTAAGACTTAAAGGTGACATATGGATGCACACACTCAGAACTTCTTTGCCACCTGTCCAAATGCTGTCATTGAATGTCAGTCTGAATGCCCTTCTGCTGTGCTTGTTACCAAGCCATGTTTTAGATAAGTGCCACTTGTGGGTATGTCTTTTTTTTACTTAGTGATGTTGGGTTCATGTCATCCAGAAAGAGAAAATGTCAGTGTGGGAGGCAGATACCCATAAAGATCATCACAATCTGTTTGGGTGCTTCCCATGACTGTGGGTGGTGTTCTATCTGCCAGGCTTTTGTCCCTGACACCATACATAGTAATCACTCCTCTTTATCTATTTACCTTGAAAATCAGTGTCTTAAACTGTTGGCTTGGTGTGCTATGGCAGAATCTTCCCATTCTGAGGGTCAGCTATCTGCTAAGAAAAAGGCCAAAAAACTTAAGTGTGATATAGCTGCTGTCCAACTTCCCCTGGATGTCTCACTTGAGAATAGTGAAGCCTAGAGGATTGACCAGTGCCTGCCTCAGGTTCCTCTGCTGCATTCCTGTCAGAGGCTGGAATGGAACTGATTTCTCATGCGTCCCCAGAAGCTTTACAAATGACTGCTCCTGACATTGAAGGGAAACCTAAAGCTGACTATTTCTGAGGGACCGGATGGGATTCCACAGATCTTAGTTAGGGAGGAGATCCCTACTACACTTATTGAATGCACCCAGGGTCTGATCCTCTGGGGGTGTTTCATGCAGATGTTCAGCAGAAAAGGAATCCGAAAACCAAGCATATTTCTCTTGTAGCTAAGGATCCCCAATGTGAATGGGTGGATTTTACTCAGGGGTTATTTAATGCTTTAATGACTTTAAAGTCTCCTCAGAAGGTGTCTGTACCTGCCCCTCCCTGGTCTTCCACTCCTCTTAAAAGACATAGGGAACCAAATTCTTCAGATTAAGATCTGGATTCAAATTCCTTCCCCATTTGACTATGGTTCAGAGGAAAAGGATTATATTACTCTAGATTCCCCTTTGGAGGAACTCTTCTTTTGGTGATACTGTTGGCCGCATAATGGGTTTTTTTTTAAGTGAGATTGCTCTTGAGTCTCTGACATTCAGAAAGGGTATTATGAGTTCCTTCATATAGTCTTCTAAGCCATCAGCTGTTCCCCCTGTTCTGGCTGCCCTCCTGGGAACCTTTTCAGCAGCTTTTGTGGTCTCTGATTCTTAGCTCCCTGCGCCCAAGAAACATGATTGATTTTACAAGGTGCCCGATGAATGTAAATTCCTTTATAAATGTCTTTCTGCTGACACTTCAATAGTGTCAGTTTCTTCTGACAAGCTCTTCAGGCTGTTGCCCTCTACCAAGTTACTCCCTTCAAGTAAAGACAGGAGTGCCATGGAGAGGCCGGACAGACAGGTTTATACTGCTGTTCCTTTATCCTTTCGGGCCATCAACTACTAGACTAACATGATCAGGTATGTCTTGGGCCTCCTTTTTCAGGTTTCCAAAGTGGTTTCTGATCTCCTGACTCTGACAGGAAGGCTTCTGCCCTTTTCCAGTTGGGTTCTGCCTCCCAAGTTGCTTGCCACTCTGTCAAATCAGACTACAGTGCAGCTGATGCATCCTCCAGGGCTGCTACCTTTGGTTCTATTATGAGGTGTTAGTCTTGGCTTCATCTTAAGGCTTTGTCTGATGACATTAAGGCCAAACTGTTGGATTCTCTGCTGGATAATAAAAATCTTTCTAGGGCTGCTGCTGAACTTTTCTTATCTCTCCAGGATAAGGGTAAAGTCTTGCAGGAGTTTAAACATATTTTTGCTTCCCTTATTCCTAAATTTCATGAGAATTATCCCTCCAAGTCTGCTTTTGTTCGTAGACAGTCTAACCCCACCACCTAAAAGAAAAAAGGGTTCTAGATATGTGCCTCTTCCTAAGTCTAGTCAAACCCCACCTTCCAGAAACCTGCTTTTCAGGATAAGCTGGGTTCCATTTGACAATTTGTTTCCTCTTTCCCTCAGCCAGGTTCACTTACCCATCCATCTTTCCATGTCTCTTCCAAATTCGTTAAAGATAACAACAGACTCTTGGGTTCTGGCCATTGTTCTCCAGGAATATTTCATGGTTTGGAAATCCTTTACTTCCTTTTTAGGCATCCCTCAACCTCTTCAGGAGCAATGTCCTCTTTTCACAGTGGTGCTCCATTCTTTTTTGGTCCAGGGCAGCATTCATGTTGTGCCTCCTGCCAAGATGGGGAGGGTGTTTTATTCCAGAATGTTTTGGTTACCAGAATAGAGGGTGGTTGGAAACCATTTCTAGATCTTTCCCAACTCAACACCTTTCTCAAGATTCCTTCTTTTCTGTTTGCCCTTCTTCTACTGCATGCCCTGCTGGTCTGTCTGGACCTCAGAGATGTTTATCTTTATTTCCCCATCAATCTGCCTTTCAGGAAATTTTTATGTTTCTCTGTTTCTTCATTGTATTTTCAGTTCTCTGCTTTGCCCTTTGGCCTTGCTACTGCCCCAAGGGTAATCATCAAATGCGTCATTCCAGTTATTGCTTTTTGCAGGATGACAGGAGTTCAGATCTTTCCCTATTGGGTCGATCTGCTTATTCAAGCCTCTTCCCCTGACACTCTGCTTTTCAAGTTTACTATATCCCTGTTGCATAGTCTGGTTTTCACCATAAACTTCCAGAAATAATCTCTGACACCGTCTCAGGATCACATTTTTCTTGGTTGCAGGCTGCAGACTATACTCATGGTGGCATCTCTGCCCTCTACCAAAGCCCTGTCTCTCACTGCCTTTTTCTAGTTTCTTCTTACTCTGGCTTCAGTCATGGCCAGGAAATTTCTCAGAGTCCTCATGTTCATGGTTTCCACCATTCCCATGCTCATTCTGGCCAGGTTCCAAATGAGAATGCTTCAGTGGTACCTCAAGTCAGTGTGGTTCCAACATTGCCACCACTTGGACGTTCCAGTACCCTTCCTTCCCTGTCTGAAACTCAAGCTTTAGTGATGGATTCATCAACTTTCTCTCAACCTGGGGCTTCCTTTCTAAGTTCCAGTCCTGACTCTAGCTCATTACAGGTGCCTCAGACAGGGAATGACAGGCTTCCTTTGCTGTCTCCAGGTTGAGGGACTTTGGCCTCTTCATCAGAGGTCAGACCACATCAATATAAAGGAGATCATAGGATCATAGGGTCATAGGAAGTTACAAGGCTATTGGCCCTAAGGCCCTTAGAAGCCTAGCCAAGAGTTTAGCTATGTTTAGACAAGTCAGTACCTAATGCCCCTGTCCAGCAGGACACAGGTGTAATCCCAGGGATGTATTTTCTGTTTCCCATCCAGTTATCCAAGTTGCACTTAAAAAGGGCTAATGAGGTACTCTGCTTGATGTGGAGAGGGGGTCTATTCCTCAGATGGGGGAGTCTCTGGGGCACAAATTTGTCCCGTCAGGAAGTCCTATTGATGTCACAGATCAAGTTGAGGTTGCACATTCAGGTTACTCGAGTGGAGCTTCACTTGCAGATATGCAACAGTCCCATCAAGGAGGGGTCTAAGATTGCTTTGTATGCCAATTAGAGGTCACCTCTGAGGAGTCTATATGAAACTGAGTAGAGGGACAGGGCTTTTAGCCTATCTGTGTAGGGGAGATGTTTGAGGCCCTGGATTCTCCTGGTGAGGAACCTCTGTGGTGTCTCCAGCTGCTGCATGTGCTTTGTGAGGTACACGCCAAAGGGGGTGTTGTACTAAATAATTGGCCTTATAAGGGAAGAATACAGGGATGTTATGACTTCCTTGTCCCTGGATGAGATACCCTTACTTATGAGGTGAGCCATGTAGAAATCTTTCCATACAATGGAAGCAACATGGAGGTTAAAAGTCAGGTTGCTATCAACTTTTGTGCCCAAATCCCTCACGACTGATTGCATGCTTAGGACATTGTTATTAATGTGATAATATGTGGGGATGTCACTCTTCCCAAAGGGGATGATGATGCATTTTTTGGCATTCAGCTTGAGGCCATGTTTCTGGTACCAGTCATTTGTTTGGGTGAGACCATCTTGGAAGATGTCCACATCACGTGGGGACTGATGACCATGCCCAACTTGCTGCCATCTGCAAACAAGGTCAGCTATAGCCCACTGGTTTTGGCCTGCACCTCAGAGAAGTATATCCCGAATAACAGAGGCCCAAAGACTGATCCCTGGGGTATGTCATTCATTATGGGTTTACTGCTTGAGGTGGCTTCCCCTGTTTTGATTTGGAGGGTTCTGTCAGAGAGCCAGTTTACTACCCATCTGGTAATGTCTAAGTTGAGAGAGTTTATCTATTATGCCTGAGTGGGGAATAGTGTCAAAGGCTTTGGCCAGGTCAAGGTAGGTGGTGTGCACCATCTTCCCCTCGTCCATGGTTTTGGTGACTGTCTCAAAGAAGTTGACCATATTTAACAGACATGACCTTCCATTCACAAAGCCAAACTGTATGGGATCAAGTGTTTGGAGGTTGCCAATGTCCTGGTTAATGAAGTCCATAATAATCTCTTCCATGGCCTTGGAAATCAGGCTAGTAAGGCTAATGGGTGTATAACATCTCGGATCGGTAGACAGTCCACCTTTGTTTAAAGGGATGACAGTAGCTGTTCTCCACTCGGCTGGGACAAAGCTGGTACTCAGGCTTTGGTTGAATAGGGTGCCTAATGGTGCTGCAAGTTCATGCCTGAGTTCATGTAGGATGCAGCCTGGGATGTTATTGGGTCCAATGGAGGCTGTACATTTTTGCCTCCAAGGGCTCTGCTTCTAGCTGTTCAGGATTTTCATTCCTTTTTATCCTGGGCCCCTCAAAATTTTCATACACAACACCACAGTGATGTGGTATGTCAACTAGCAATGGGATACATGGTCCTATCATTGTAGATGAGCTCTTATGGTCTGGAATCTCACTATCCAGTATCAAGTGACTCTTCAGGCAGTTTACATTCCCTTGGAACACAGTTGAGTGGCATTCTATTTGAGGAGGTCCAGCACACAAGCTCATGAATGAATGCTTCACAGAGATGTGTTCCTGGACATTGTCTGTTGTGGGGTATTCCTCAGGTAGGCCTTTTTGACTCCCCTCTGAACAGATAACTTGCTCTATTCTGTTTCAGTGTCTGAAATTCTCTGGCTTGGTAGGTGAATGCCCTATCTTTTCCTTAGAGGGTAATGTTTCTGTATACCTTCCCTCTTCTTCTTCTGTTACCTCAAGTTTTGCACAAAATCAGATAGGATTCTCCCAAAGTCTTGCTAGTGATTCCATTTTGACCCAGACAGCATTGGTTTGCCCTCCTTTCTCACTTGGCCAGGGGCAATCACAACAGGTTACCCCACCTGGTGGATATTCTCACACAAGACAAGGGGTCTCTTATCCATCCTCATTTGCCCATTCTTCAACTGATGCTGTGGGTGATAGGGTTTTGATTCCTTTTAGGCACCTCTTTTCTGAGCACATGCTTTGGGCATTGCAGGAGGCCTGGAAACCCACTTTCAGGAAATCATATGTCCAAATGGAAAAGATTTTCTATCTGGTTTCTCTCTCACCATCACCATCCTCTGTCTGTGGAGGTTCCCATGGTTTTCTCTTATTTGTATGATCTCCATGCTGGGTTAGTATATTCTTCAGTTAAAGCTCATCTGTCAGCAGTGTCTGCTTGTCTGACCTTGACTCCTCCTCCTCTGGCCTCTAGATTTGAGGTCAAGCAATTTCTTAAAGGTGTCCTTTATATCAGGCCTGTCAGGAAGCTAATTCCACCTTCCTGGACCTCAATTTTGTACCTGAAAAATTGACTCAGGTGACTTTTTAGCTTGCTTCTTCAGTTTCCTTACAACATTGTATTTGGATGACTGTTCTTCTTTTGGCTCTCACTTTAACCAAGAGGGTATCTGAACTTCAGGCTGTTATGGCTGTTTCTCCTTAGTTTTCTACAGAGACAGTGTGTATTTTCATGCTAACTCTTCTTTTGTGTCCAACGTGCTCAAGTGAGTTGCCTCTTAATCAGTATATTCATCTGTCTTCATTTTTTCCTTCTCCACAGTCTGCCAGTGAGAAGGTTCTTCACATCTTGGATTTGCATAGAAAGCTCAGATATTATTTGGATAAAACTGAAGTTATTTGCAAGTCTGAGAAGCTTTTTTGTTTCCTTTCATCCCAGGTACTTGGGTTTTACTGTCTCTAAACAAACTCTCTTTTCCTAGATTTCTAAGGCAATTTCTTTGTTATTCTTTTCATGGTAGATATCTTTCCTCTTCAGTGAAGGCTCATTTTTCTTCTTCTGGTGCTTTTTTCAAAGGGCTGAATACTAATTCCATCCCTGAGGTGACTATTTGAGTCACTGTTCATACTTTCACTAAGCATTACAAGTTGGATGTTATTTCCAGGGCCAGACCTGGCTTTGCCAGGACTATCCTGCATGGGTTTCTAGAGGGCTATTTTGTGCTGACTTCCTCTCAGGCTTCCTCTTGAGCTTTTGTACTCTACCTTAGGTTATGCATACTGCAACAGTGATATGGATGGACATAGTACTGTTGTGCAAAATCTTACCACAACAGTAGCAGTCCTTCTCTTCACTGTTGCAGTAGTCACTCCTTCCCTCCTGCCTCCCTGCAATGGCCTGTTCTTTCTTGCCACCCTGGCTGATGGGTTCTTCTCCTTTTTCTTCTTCTGGATACACATATTTTCCTTGTCTCTAGGGGTATTCTATTCCTCCTGAGGCTTTTTCAGTTCTGATATGTGTGACTTAGTATGCCCATAAGTATTATTAAGACTTAGTAAGCCCATAAACTGGGAGGGTGGCCTAATGGTTAAGGTGTTTGCCTTTCAAACACAAGGTACAGGGTTTGAGTCTCACAAGGGATAATTGGCTAGGCTTAAAATGTCTCGCAAGGGCAATTAGCCTAGTACTAATCTATGAACCTATAAAGTCTTTGCTATACTGGCCAGACATTGGGCTGTCCATGGCAGGAGATCCCCAAGATTATGAATACTGCAACAGTGAACAGAAAGACATATACTGCTATGGTAAGATTTTACACAATGGTACTTTTTTCATTGCAACCTCGGGGTCCATGTCTGTGGAGAATAAGAAAACAGTTTCTTCACAACTGGCCACCCTCCAGTTTTTATCCATTGCTTCCATGAGATTGAGCTCTCATGCCTCAGAAGGAGCTGCTAGAGGCAGGTTCTGGTTTAACCATTAGAAGGCATGTCTGGATGTGCCTCTGTGACTTTGTGGAGGCCTTCAAGTCTTTGTTTATCAATATCCCTTTTAATGGATACATCTTATTTGGCCTAAAGTGAAAGAAACTCTCTCCAGGAGCAAGCAAGATGGGAAGACTCTTTCTGCTGTGGGAATCCATTTTCTACCCCTCAGAGGACCTTTTCTCAGAGCCAGAGAGGTGGAAGAAAATTATGGTTCAGAAAGTCACAAGGTTCTTCCCAAGACTCCTATGTGGAAAGGTCCTCTGAAAGCAGAGAGGGAATTCTAATGAGAGACCCCGCCCTCGTGGCAGGGGTCGGCCACAACACCAGGGCTTCAGAGCCCCTTTCTTGGAGAAGCTCTATCAACATTCCCGAAGGGTTCATAGGCTCATAGGTAGGTACTAGGCTATTGGCCCTAGGGCATATATAAGCCTAGCCAAAAAATTACTCTGGCTTTCACCACCCAAGAAAATTATTTTCCTGTGCCCCTGTTGAGCAGAGCCACAGAAGTGATCCCTGGGGTGAATTTCCTTTTTCCCATCCAATCATCAAGATTTTTCTTGAAGAGTGCTAATCAGGAGCTCTGTTTGACATAGATAGGTAGTCTGTTCCAGAGTATGGGAAGTCTCTGGGACAAGAATCTATCCCTCCGGCATGTTCTGTTTATTGTGGTGATAAGGTTTAGGTTCCCACAGCATGTAGCTCGGAGGGATTGGGATTTCTTTAAGTGAAGCATATCCGACAGCTCTGGGTTTGACATCGTTTTGTATGTTAGGCAGAGATCGCCTTTGAGTAGGCGATATGCGATGGAGTAAAGCTGGAGTTTTTTGAGACGGTCTGCATTGGGCATCTGTTTGAGGCCAGTAATCCTTTTTGTGAGGTATTTCTGTGGCCTCTCCAGTTGTTGTAGATATCTTGTGAGGTACATACCAAAAGGGGCACTGTACTCTATAATGGGTCTAATGAGTGATGAGTTGAGGGGAACAATGACCTCTTTTTTTCTGGATGAGAAACCTTTTGTGATGAGGTGTGCCAAGAAGAAGGATTTCCTGACCACTGTGGCAATGTGATTATCAAAGGAGAGACTACTGTCCACCTGTGTCCCAGGGTCTCTTATCACACTTTTGGTGTTAAGTAGACTACCACCTATGTGGTAGTTCATGGGTACAGAGTTTTTACTAAAGGGGATGACAATGCACTTTTTGGCATTGAGCTTCAGGCCATGGCTTTGACACCAGGCATCTGTCTCAGTGAGGCCCTTTTGTAGAATGTCCACATTGTTAGGAGTTTCAGTTATGGCTCCTAGTTTGCAGTCATCTGCAAACTTCATTAGCCAAAGACCTTCTGTGTTAGCCTGTACTTCAGAGAAGTAGATACCAAACAAGAGAGAATCCAGGACTGAACCCTGTGGTACTCCACTTGTCACTGGTCTGAAGTCGGATTTGGAGTCTTCCTCTTTCACAGTGTGGATTCTGTCCATGAGCCAGTTGGCAGCCCATCTTGTGATATAGGGATTTATACCTAGTTTAGTGAGTTTATCTATAATTCCAGAGTGGGGGATGGTGTTGAAAGCTTTGGCGAGATCTAGATAGGCTGTGTGAACAACCTTGCCCTCATCTATGGCTTTGGTGACTGTTTCAAAGAAATCTATCAGGTTTAGGAGACATGATCTGCCTTTTACAAACCTGAACTGGGTAGGGTCCAGAGTTTGGAGATTACCAATGTCTTTGTTTATGAGTTCCATGATTACTGGCTGCAGATACTATTTAACCTATCATAGACTTGTCTAAGCTGAATTACGTACATTATTTGAGGGTTGGAACTACACAATACATTAGACTCTCTGCCACAGAGAAGAGTTGAAGAGACTATTACGGATCCTGTAACAATTGATGTGAAATTATTGTGTCCATCCTCTTCAGACTTATTCAAAGGCTTAAATTACCTTGGTACTATGACTTTACCAAGACCTTCAACTTCTCCACCAGTCCCATAATGCCATTTGCTTTGGCATTGCCACCGAATCTCTGTTGCCACTGTTAACTCACAGCTGAGGTTAAGGGCGTTCCCAGTTTAAAGATCAGATCCTTATGATTTTTTTCTTTAAAAATTGAGAGTTTAGCTTTTACCCTTCATCTGCTGAAGAAGCAGCTGTTCTATGCCTTTCTGCTAGCAACCTCCATTTTGTACCTAAAGTAGAGGGATTTATGGACATTTACCGTTTCGTCCTTTCTTTCAACAGCTCAGTTTAAACTGCTTTGTTTTTTGTCAATGTTATCAACTACTTTTGACCTTCTTTGTAATTAACAACTTGGTACTAATTTATTTTTTTTACTTGAGTGGTATAAACTAAGCCACTGTTTGTTTGCACTGCTTCTATGTCCATGCATACAGGCTGAGCCTGAAAATGATTTTACTGGGATCAGTGTTCTATCCCATTAAAGGACAACAATGGGATTCTGCTATTAAATACTTAACTTCTCTGTCCTTTTTCTCCCTATTTACAGTCCCTGCTATGAATGAACAGCAATGCAACATTTAAAATATTTTAAATTGACTGTTTCTCTCCACTAGAACAGTACCTTACTGTACTGTGGTGGTTTCAATTTCAAAAAACTTTTATCCTGCCTTGGAAAAGCTTGCTGCAGTCTCCAATTCATTGATGACATCAAGGCCAGTGAATACAGGTAGTTTTCTGGCCAATTCCCTCCCCAAACTGACATCACCACGACCATCCTAAAAACCCACCCACGCTGTGATGTCACAGCTCCCTGGTCCTTCCCCTACCCATACAAAAAGTAAAGGCTAGATCAAGGAAGTAGTACATGAGTCAAGTCTCCTGCTGTGATCTGTCAGTCACAGGAGGTAACAGCTCCAATTACCCTTAGCACTTTGACAGCTAGAAAAGTTAGGTGTGAGGGGGGATGGGAGATGAGTAGAAGTAGTAGAATTCAGGCTGCAATTTAGCCATTCTAAAAAGAAGCAGCAATAAAAAGCACGTTGAAAGCCTATTCTGTTGCATTTGCACTATTTGTATTTTAAGTAGTCATTGAACGGCATGAAATGTTACTTAAAACTGACTGAAAGACAGCAGTGTATGCATGTAAAATCAATGCAGTGACATGAGCTTTAGAAAGACAGAGGCCTGTGTGATGTAATTTTTTACAGACAATTACTGCATTGTGGGATACCTAGAGGCAGAGCAAACAATCAGAAACACTTCAAGATGCTAGATCCCATGTGGTCAGACTCAGAAATTATGTATAAAAATATTTAAAAATCTATGAATAGTCCCAGAGTGGTGTTAAAATGTATGAAATACCACACCATGATGAAATAAACATGTTTTTTGAGTCTGTGGGTGTGGTTTTCCTTTAACAAATGTGAATAAAATAAATATGTTCATCATATTGATCACTGCAATAGTAGCCTTAACTATATGAGTTATATCCTGTGAAAGATATAACAGCCAGTCAGCTCCCAAAGTTTTAGGGCACCTTCACTTGCTCAAACTGTCAGTTAGCTCGAGCTGAGCTGATTAAAAGACAAGCTTGGGGATGAAGCCCTTCAGATCTTTAGTGCTGCAGAAGAGTACACCCCTCTGTGGCTTTTGAGGAGCAACGTGTTGGCTTATGCTGTTCCTTTGCTGGAGAGATACGTTCCCTTGGGGGGGACTTCCATTTTCTTTTTTGTGTTTATGTTTTTTGTCTCTTTCCTCTTTAGAAAAGTTATTTTAAAGCTTGGAGTGTTGTGTTTTAATGGACTGTCACGAGACTGTAATATACTTTTAAACTTCATTTAGCTTCAGTTCACTGTCTGGATGATAGGGTCTGAATTCCTATTAAGCATCTATTTACTGATGACATGCAGCAGGTTCTAATGGTGGTGAGAAAGCCTGCTACTAAAAAATCATATATTGGCAAATAGGAAATGTTTTCTATTTGGTGCTAGTAAGATAATCAACATCCATTTAGGATTAGTTGTTTTCTAGTTTTACAATATTTGTATGAGTTATTATCTTATGGTATTTCTTATTTCTCTGTCCAGGTTAATTTATCAGCCATTTCAGCTTATCTACCCATGGGTCCTCTTCTTTTAATGCGATCTTATGTCAAAATGTTTTTGAAAGGAGTTTTGCATGAGAGGCCTCCAAGAAAGCTGATGGCTTCTCCTTGGGGTTTTAATTTTGTGTTAGAGAAGCTAATACTTGCTCTGTTTGAGCAAGCTAGCCTGGATGACTTGAGGTTCTTTACACAGAAAACAGTTTTACTGATTGCTCTGACCTCTGCAAGAAGGGTGTCTGAGTTGCAAGTTCTTATGGTGAGTCAGCCCTACTTAATTTTCCTTGGGGAATGGTTTTCTTTGAGAAATAATTCGTCTTTTATGCCTAAAGTAGTATCCAAGTTTACTTTAAGCCACACTATCCAACTCCCCATTTTCTTTCATGAACATAGAATGAGGGAGAAGGGATGCTTCATACCTTAGATGTCCATGGACATTTCAGGTGCTATATTTACAGAACTAAATCTTTCAAATCTTCGGTTCAGTTGTTCATTTCTTATGTAGCTAAGATGAAGGGACAACCTATGTCAAAACTATTTCCAAATGGTTGTGTAAGACTATTATCTTTTGCTATAGTCACCATAACAAAACTATTCTAGGCAGGGTCAAAGGCAACTCTACCTTGGCCTTGGCTTCATCTCTGGCTTTTTGGAAAGGGTTGGATTCTAGAAGCATACCTCTCAATTGTACAGATTGTTGCAGACTGTTCAGATTTTTGCCTCATATTTTTGTTCTTTTTCTCAAAAAAATGTAGTTTTCTGGCAAATCATTGGCAAATAATCGAGGGTTGAAGTCAGAAAATAATGATAGATATTTGAGTTTTAGATCTCATACCCTTCAGAAAATCCATGCTAATGTAAAACCTGCTATTCTATCAATTTTCTAAGTTTGTAAGAGCAATACTTGAAAAAGTGTCCCTATTTTTTGGCCTTTGTCCCCACCCCCCCCCCATTATTTATGGCTTTGTCCAGATTTCTTGATCTAAGAGGTTGAGAGGCATGTCTAGAAGTATTCTAGAAACTCCTACTGGGACCTCTGTACATACTTTTACAAAGCACTATAAGTTTTATTATTTCTGTATGTCCATATCAAGCTTTGCTAGGATCATTCTCCATGGGCTGCTGGAGTTTTTTCCTTCCACCTCCTAAATGTAGTTAGCTAGGGTAATCAACCCATAAAGTTAAGGCTATGGGTTCATATTATAAGCTCGAAGGTCCTATTCAGCAAATACGAAAAGAGCGACACATATTTACCAAACCACAAATACACCGAATGCCGTAAACCACGAAATTTAAAATCAGGAATCGTCATACTTGGCCAAGCCCACCGCCCGCGATATACTACCTACCCAAACAAAATAAATAAACCATATACATACACTATATCTATGCACTTACCTTAACCGCACCCTAACCCTAAGGTCCATAATTATCGCACACTTACCCTACAGAGATATACCCAAACAAAATAAATAATCCACACAGATACACTTAACAAAACCTTACTTCTAACCCTACATTAAACCTTACATACATTACCTATCTATGCATTTACCTTAACTCATTCACTCCGGAGCAGCTCAGTAAATGCTGCCTGCTTACTTCCACCATAGGAACAACAGTGCAGCCTGAGCTCATTTTCAGTTAATCCATTTGTAATACCATACAGAAAACAAATGTCCATAACTCTCTCTAACCATAAGAACCAGACTAAAAATGTAAATGTGAAAGTTGTTCAGCAGATACTGACCTTTCCAACAGTGCAAATGTTGAAAGTGTGCATTTAAGTCTTTATTAAATATTTGCCAAGGAATGCTGATATTGTGCATTTTTTTACCTTTCTGGTACAACAAATCACAATATTTTGGTGAATAAACCATGTACACCCATACAATTTGTAATTAATTTGTTTGTATGAATGTCAGCTTTAAAATGATATCTTAACCATTATTGTGTGATGCTCCATTACAGAAATATTCACAGAAATATGATTAATATTATATTTCTTATAACTAATAAATAAACAAAGCATAATATCTCATCACTTGTAACAGACAGAGACTACATATCGGTGTACAAGCTGTGCATCTCAATGTCAGCTTCAAAATGATGGCTCAAATGATGGTGTCGTTACCATGCTCCCTTGCAAAGATATGGGCATAATAATGAGAAATATTGCAAATGTATAATTTTTCATAATCCTGCAAGACTACACAAATTGTGATATCTGTAAATGTGTACAGCATACAGACACAGTTCTTATACCATGTTGTAAGGAGTAATGCTGTCTTCACAATGAGGTATTACTTGGGACATTGACATGCTCCCTTGCAAAGTTATTTACCAAAATATGAAAAGAAAATAATAATTTCCATAACCTAAGTCTTAAACAAACTTTGATATCTGTACATGTGTACAGCATATGGACACAATTATTTTACCATGTTGTAACTATTAATACTGTCTTCAAAACAAGGTATTACTTAGCACACTGACATGCTCCCTTGCAAAGTTATTTACCAAAATATGAAAAACAAAATCATAATTTTCATAACCTTAGTCCTAAACAAACTGTGATACCTGTACATGTGTACAGAATACAAACACAGTTCTTTTATCATGTTGTAAGGACTAACACTGTCTTCAAAACGAGGTATCACTTGGCACAATTACATGCTCCCTAACAAAGTTATTTAAGAAAATATGAAAAAAATCATAATTTCCATACCTTAAGTCCTAAACAAACTGTGATATCTGTACATGTGTGCAGCATACAGACACAGCTGTACATACAGATACAGTCTTCAAAATGAGGGATTACTTAACATATGACATGCTCCCTAGCAAAGTTATTTACCAAAATATGAAAAAATATCATATTTTGCATAACCTAAGTCCTAAACAAACTGTGATATCTGTGCATGTGTATAGCATACAGACACAGTTTTTACCATGTCCTAAGTACTAATACAGTCTTCAAAATGAGGGATTACTTTGCTAGGGAACATGTCAATGTGCCAAGTTATTTACCAAAAATGCAAGAAAGAAATGTGGGGGGCTATGCATGACTCCACATAGACAGAAACCAAAATCTGGCATTTGCATTCTTCAATGTGATAATGACTTTTAGTAATGTGAGTAACAGGGGCAGCTGCTGTGAGTTTTAGCTGACAAGTGATAATGACTCAGTGTTATATTCTGACTGCACATATTGTAAATTAATAACATGATAATGACTTATATTTTGTTACTGCAATGTTCTGCATGCTCAGATAAAGGTGAAAACTGCTGCACATAACCTGTTGAGTAGACATTCATTACATTCCTGGTGCAGGTATAATGTAAGACTGAGTCATTACCATCTTTTAGAAAAAGACCTGAGTAATTCAATAACAGTAGCATAACAGTTGTATATTACTGAGCTCTTTCTCTCACCTAAACTGTACACACAAACACAAGAAGTCAGAAATATAAATATTGCCCTACATACTGAGCTGATCAGTGCCAGAACTAGTATAAAAGCAGTAATAACATTTATATAACATTTATATAACTGAGCCCTTCCTGTCACCTAAACTGTACACATCAATGACAGAGCCAGAAGTATTGCCCAACAGTTTGGTTGATCCATGTCAGAATTACTTCGCTCAAGGTGAATGCTACCACGATGAATGATTACACTCCCTAAGACAGTAGCTAATCTTTCAGTGAGAGCATCCCGCTCATTAGTTTTTTCACTTTGTTGATCTCTATATTTATCACTGAATACAATTGCTTCTTATATAACTATCATACATTCTACATTCAGTAAACATTTCACACAGACACATTTCCTATAACATATTACTCCAACTTATTCCCCTTGTCTTAGCATGCATTTTTCTGAAGGATATGAAGTCTGAAACACAAATGCACATCTTTATTTTATGACAGATCATCCCAGTAATTTGCCAGAAAATATCTAATTTTATGAGGAACAGATCAAAAGTATGAGGCAAACATCTGGACATTCTGCCCCCCCCCCCCAAGTGCAGCTCCACTGTGGTGACCTCCTACCTCCCAACACAGCAGTCCCCTTTCCAGCCATTCCAGTTTTCCATTACTTGGCTATTTCTCTCCAGTTACCATAAACACTGGTCAAACCTGTCATTGTGTATACTGCTTTCTTATTTACTTCTACAATGATTACAGATATTGAAATAAAATAGCACAAACACTAATAGCCATTTGCTAAACAAACAATACAGCCTGACAGCGAAAACAGACAGCATGAGCAGTAAACTTCTCTGTCCTTGAAAGTCACATTCAAATGGCATAAATCCCACATTCAAAAAAATGCATCTGGCCAACGGAGGATTTTTAGGACCATACATACATGTATGCGGTCTTTGATTCACCTTCCTGATTGTATTAGATTATATTCCTTGTATAATACAGAACTGCTTGTTAAAATGTGTTTTAAATTTGTAATTTTGAACATTCTTCCAGTAAGCAATGAAACTAAACTTATAAACCAGTAATGACAAAATTACCCATTTCAGAACATTTCTATCATAAAAAGGCCACTCAGACACCTGTCATTACAATCCATCAATATCAGTCAATATGCACAATCTCTGCAGAAGTAAAAGTCATCTAACTAATTCTATAGTAAAGAGATCTATCCCTAATGAAGAGGTTGCTAATGGCAAATATTTTACATTCTAGTATGTTTCATACAGAAATTGAGTGACTTGCCCTTGAGGAATTAACTGCCTATGCAAAATTAAAAAAAAAATGATAAGCGTATAATATTACAATAGGGAATGACTGACAAACTGAAAATGTACAGTATTGCTCAAGATGCCCTTGAGAAGAGTTTGATATGCCTGTGTTACAATTATTTCTGCTCCTGGTTCTAACATGCAGTTTATTATATGCTGATAAGTGGACTGAACCACAAGGGTAAATTTTCAGCCAGGACCTTACTACAGTAATCATACCAACAATACATGAACATAAACATGCAAGAAGACATACACCACAAGTCCAGTCTGGCAACAACAGAAACTACTCCAGAACTAGATATGCATAATTAGGAACCAGAGAAAAGGTCAACATGAACTGTTACAGAAGTAACATAGCATGTGTGTGTGTATGCTTGATGAAGTTATGCTCTGCTGTACTTCGTCATGCAAACCATGATAGTCCTTAAACCAGTTTTTGAATGCAAATAAATAACTCAAATGTGAAAAATACTGCAATGTACATGTGCCAAGCTCCTCACACCACGGTTTGACCATATTACAGGTGATTCATACTCCACAAGTTTTTAATTCCTATGCTATTTTCCTCTTGTACCACCTTAGTAAGTTTAAAAAAGATACCAAATCAGCCGGTGCATTTTGCCTCCATCTTCTGTTAAGTGAATTATGTAAACACCACTAACTATAATCTACAAATCATGTATAATGTACATTGTCTACATGCATGGTACACCAAACTTATTTCATGCTCACTGTGTGTTCTTCAGTTCTTGTCATTTCATGCTGTAGCACTTCCTCAGACTTCCTCAACCTGATTTTACTCTGTGTTTTACTCAACTTTAATTTCACCACAAATCTATTTTAATGCCACAGCATGAAGGGACAGTATTTCTAAAGCATGCTTTTTACTCATGAAATGTACAACTAAAAAAAAAGTTTGTTTACCAACATTACACCCCTACTTTTAATGTAACAAGGTATACACCATACTGCACAAATTAATAACTAAGGTGTTAACATTTTGTCCAGCAAAAAGTCACCAAATGCCTTAGATTCATCTAGAAGGAAAAAAAAGTATAAAACTAAGATAGCAAATCAGCTATTTCTGAAGTGACGTATGGTTTGCATAAGTTGCCCAGTCAGAGGTTTCACAACAGGTGGGAGTTTCATCAAACCTGCTGTTTCTTTATTCAATATTTATATAACAAAAAAAGGATAGTTAAGTTGGGGAGAAACCTGCATCAATGGAGTTCAGTATACAAATCAGTCTGACTATTCTGAGGTGCAAAGTGGTAATAGTGTGGAAGTTAACATAAAAATAACAAAAGCCACAGCTAGACCACGCTGTACACTCATGTCTATCTGTGCCTTACCAAGACATGAGCCACCCTCTGAGCATGAGCTTTTCTGTCTTTTGCATGAAATGAGATAATAAATGTAGTGCCGTAACTAAGTGCGCAAAGCATTGTGGGGAACGATTGTTACTGAAATGCAGTAGCGGTTAAATGCCGGTATTCTACTTGCAGTTGTCATGAAGCTGGTTAGCGCCTAGTATGAACTGTAAGAATCTGATTCCTACAAATGCAGAAAACAAGGTTTAGAAAAATAGTGTAAGGGTCTGAGGGGTAGGAACATAACACACAACATTGCTCTCACTCCCTCTCAATCTCTTACACACAGTCTCTCCTGCTTACATACATTCAATCACTCACATACTATCGCTCTCACTCTCAATCACTAACGCACAGTCTCTTCTGCTTTCATACAAGCATTCACTCACACTCAAAGATAGGCATACACACACACACACACACACACACACACACACACACACTTTTTTCCATCTTATTTTTATACGCTGAAAGTTGGTAGAATAACAGGTTTAGCATTAGCATGAACTTTCTGAAAGGAGCGAAGACTGAAACTCAATTGTCTGTTAGTATGATCATTAATTTCTGCACAGAAAACCACAACTTTATGAAAAATGGACATAAAGGGGAAATAACCTGCAAAAATCTGTACAATTAAGAAGTATGATGGTGCCCCAGGGTGGCAATTGCCCCATGTCAGTTGTGAGGTAGGAGGTAAGGGGCAAATAAGGTTGAACAGTGAAGTCCCAGAACAGAGAACAAGTATCATTCAGCTAAAGCAGGTCAGTAGGGTAAAAGCTACCCTAAAAAATAAAAAAAAATACACGTGCTTACCTAAATTTCCCTTCCTCTGACCTTAGTTCTGGCTGGATGCTGAATCCTTAGGATGCATGATGTTTCGGTAGGATGTTACTCTAGAGATACGGCTCACAATGAATGGTTTGCTGTGAAGAGGAATCCTGTAGAAGTCTCTAAAGAAAAAGAGAACAATGCCGCTACAGGAATTCCTATTTATTTACCCCCAACAAAACATTGTGAGGTGAGTAGGTGGAGATATTGCACAAGAGATGGCCACGACTACATGAATCTGATTGGCTGCCACTGCTTACATGACGTCCAGGGCCAGTAAAACAATGTGGTCTAAAGTTTTTGATTTATTATAACAGTAACTAAAATTAGGGCTTTATAAGAACTTTTATATTTGTTTGGGGAGAATTAATTCAGGCAAAGGAAGAAATACAGTGTGCCTTCATCACTCGGACAGGTCTGCCAGATTAAATTACAGTGCAGAGAAAATCGGCTAGCTGTAAGTGATAGCAACCACAGAAAGCCGATTTTCTTTAAAAAATCCAATGTAAACTATAGTTAACTCCACTGTGAAAATAAAGTTGAGAAGGTAGTTAACAAAGTTCAGGTACCTTTTCAATTTAGTTTTCATCCGTGGAGTTAAGCTGTGCTTATAAACATAGTCATGCTGCCAGACGACACTTGGGTGCAACATACAAGAAGAACAGCTCTTGCCTCAGCTTGGGGAACTGTTGTTACATATATTATTGACTGGACTGATGAGATAAATAATTTTATGCAAAGAGCAAATAAAACACATTTAGGAAAGGAAGTGTCTGTTGTCTGTAAAGATCTCTCAACCCCTATGAAACAAGGCAATGCCGCTAACAACTCTGGAATTCTGGAAACAAGTATTCAGAATCTGAGGATTCAGAGCATATAGAAGGAAATAAAAAAGAAATAAAGGAAGAAGTTCACAACAAATACCAAGGAAGAAAAAGAAACAGATAAGCGTCTGTAAAGCAGAGAATACATGCAAAAAAGGACACTGCTTTGTTATGTAACACACAGATTGCATGGAATGATAACATTTTTCTTTCAAATGATCTTCAGTCTACAGAAAAAAGCATCATTTTCCAAAAGAGAAGGTAGAAAACAGAGGCAAGAGGCAGGTGAAAAGGAAGAAATGAAAATAGACTGTAAAAGGATTGAAGAATATAGCTGCAAGAAAAAAAAAGAGGAGAAAGACATTGACAACATGGCTCAAGCTGTGGATGTACAAAGTCCGCTGAATGAGAACTGTATGCTTACAAATGTGATAAACAATGAAAACAGTGGGATTGATAAGACTAATAGTGATGAAGATCATTCCTTTCTAAAAATAAAAAGAGCACATTACCGAATTAGAAGTTGAAAGTTCTTCAAATCTGGTCAGAACAGATATCCTTGCAATTGGAGATTCAGTTATTAGAGGAAATGATACTTACATTTGCAGAGAAGATAATGAACATCGAATAGTGTTATGCTTGAAAGGATTAAAACTAGAAGATGTGAGACAGGCCTTAGAACACCTTAATGTAAGGATGCATGGATCTGTTTCTTCATGTTGGTATACATGATCACATCCTCAAGGACTCTCTGATGTTAGGGAACTTACAGCTCTCTTACAGAGCATAGCTTGTACAGGTATTAGGAAGTATTTTTTACAAATCACATATAGATAGGACAGTCATGTCACTGTGACTGAAAAGATGTTTTGGGCAAATACCTACATGAAAAACATGTCCCATTTTGAAAAATGGAAATGTGTAGAGTATCAGACCCTAATTTGGGGCACACGTGTTCAGTCAGCAGGGCATGCACCTGTGAAAGTCAGGGAAGAGAAATTTTACAGCAGATATTTTACAATATTTGACAAACACAAGGCATAATTTTTGCCAGGTCGAAAATTTAACAGTTCATAGACAGCAACATTTGATGCATCTTTGATGGTTGTTAATGCTAGAAGCATTAATAATAAAGTGTTTTTAATTGGAAAATGCGCTACAGTCCCACAAGATTGATGTTGTTATTGTTTGCGAAACACAGTTAAAGAACAATGACTGGGAAACATTTTGTCAGGGTATAAATGTAACAGACATTCTAACAAAAAATCAAGCAGAGGCATTATGATAGGGATTAAAGATAGTTATGAGACTTGTGATTATTACATGTTCAATGATAACATTAAAACTATAGATTGTGTAACTGTGACAATAAAGACAACCCTGGAACATATAACAATTGTTGTAGTGTATAAACCTCCAAAATAAAGTGCTGGTAACGTAGAGGAATTCATACATTTCTTGCATGAAACACAAGAGGTAAGAATAATATTAGTTGGGGACTTAAATTTACCAGAAACAGACTGGAATAACATTGATTCAACAACCTTAGTAAGGAAATTATTCACGATGTATGTTCAGGAACAACAACTCCTTCAGACTGTTAAAAAACTACCAGGGAAAAGAACATGCTAGAAATTGGCTGTGCTCCTAAAGAAATGACTGTTACTTTACGTCCTAAAGAAATTACTGTTACTTCATATCAAATTTTACTACCATTAATACGCAGTGATCACAGGGTTATAAAGGTTAATTTGTTGCCAGATAATTCTGCTAAACTGAAATCTAAACCAATGCACAGAAGATTAATAACAGATTATATGGAAGCAAAACGGTCACGATGTCAAACTAATTGGAGTGATGTGTTCCGTGAAAAACTGACGAAGGACTGTGGAATGTTTTGAAAGAGAAGTTCAAATGCAAAAAATCAAAAAAAAATGTTTAACATCAGGATCTAGTTTCACAATCTCACCCCCAAAAGGGCCCACAACAATACTGAAAAAGTGTAGCGTCCCAGAAATTACAGACGTACAGGTGAAAACAGCCCTTTCAAAAGCACAGCGTCAATGGGGCCAGATGGTGTCCCAGGCTGTGTCCTGCACGAACTACAGAATGAACTAACCGCCCACCTAAACACACTGTTCAACCTCAGCCTCTCCACAGGCTACATGCCCATAGGATGGTGCACAGCAACAGTTATTCCACTCCACAAAGGAGGGGCCACAACTGACCCTGGTAACTATCACCCCATAAGCCTGACTAGCCTGGTCTGCAAGGCTATGGAGTGCATCATCATGGAACTCATTAACAAAGACATTGGGAACCTCCAAACACTTGACCTGACCCAGTTCGGCTTTGTTAAGGGCAGATCATGTCTAGTAAACCTGGTTGACTTCTTCGCAACAGTCACCAAGGCCATAGATGAGGGGAAGGTGGTTCACACAGCTTACCTTGACCTCGCCAAGGCTTTTGATACCATTCCCCACTTGAGAATTATAGAAAAAATCACCAGCCTGAACATAAACCCCTACGTCAAGAGATGGGTTGCCAACTGGCTTACAGACAGAACTCACACGGTATGAATAGCGGGCTCCAGGTCTGACTTTAAACCAGTCACAAGTCAGTCTTGGGACCCCTACTGTTCAGCATATACTTCTCAGAAGTACAGGCAAACACAGGAGGACTATGGCTAACCAAATTTGCCGATTACTGCAAACTGGGAGCCATAACTGACTCTCCAGCTGACATGGACATTCTCCAAAAGGGCCTTACTGAGACAGACACCTGGTGTCAAAGTCATGGTCTCAAGCTAAATGCCAAAAAATGCATATTCATCCCATTTGGGAAAAACAAAACACCCATGATATACCACATAGGTGGCAGCCCCCTTAATACAGAAGAGGTAGTAAGAGATCTGGGGACCCAGGTAGATAGTAATCTCTCCTTTGTCAATCATATTGCCAAAGTAGTTAGGAAATTCTTCTATGTAGCCCATCTAATTACTAAAGGGTTCGCATCTAGAAATAAAGAGGTTATAGTGCCCATCTACTCATCACTCATCAGACCCGTCATAGAGTACAATGCCCCATTTGGGCTGTACCTCACAAGACACTTCCAACAGCTGGAAAGACCACAAATGTAATTCACCAAGAGGATTACTGGCCTCAAACATATGTCCTATGCAGCCCGACTGGAAAAACTCCGGCTGTACACAATGTATGTTCAGGAACAACAACTCCTTCAGATTGTTAAAAAACTACCAGGGAAAAGAACATGCTAGAAATTGGCTGTGCTCCTAAAGAAATGACTGTTACTTTACGTCCTAAAGAAATTACTGTTACTTCATATCAAATTTTACTACCATTAATACGCAGTGATCACAGGGTTATAAAGGTTAATTTGTTGCCAGATAATTCTGCTAAACTGAAATCTAAACCAATGCACAGAAGATTAATAACAGATTATATGGAAGCAAAACAGTCACAATGTAAAACTAATTTTAGTGACGTGTTCCGTGAAAAACTGACGAAGGACTATGGAATGTTTTGAAAGAGAAGTTCAAATGCAAAAAATCAAAAAAAAATGTTTAACATCAGGATCTAGTTTCACAATCTCACCCCCAAAAGGGCCCACATCAATACTGAAAAAGTGTAGCGTCCCAGAAATTACAGACGTACAGGTGAAAACAGCCCTTTCAAAAGCACAGCGTCAATGGGGCCAGATGGTGTCCCAGGCTGTGTCCTGTACGAACTACAGAATGAACTAACCCCCCCACCTAAACACACTGTTCAACCTCAGCCTCTCCACAGGCTACATGCCCATAGGATGGTGCACAGCAACGGTTATTCCACTCCACAAAGGAGGGGCCACAACTGACCCTGTTAACTATCGCCCCATAAGCCTGACTAGCCTGGTCTGCAAGGCTATGGTGTGCATCATCATGGAACTCATTAACAAAGACATTGGGAACCTCCAAACACTTGACCTGACCAGTTTGGCTTTGTTAAGGGCAGATCATGTCTAGTAAACCTGGTTGACTTCTTCGCGACAGTCACCAAGGCCATAGATGAAGGGAAGGTGGTTCACACAGCTTACCTTGACCTCACCAAGGCTTTTGATACCATTCCCCACTTGAGAATTATAGAAAAAATCACCAGCCTGAACATAAACCCCTACATCACGAGATGGGTTGCCAACTGGCTTACAGACAGAACTCACACGGTATGAATTACGGGCTCCAGGTCTGACTTTAAACCAGTCACAAGTCAGTCTTGGGACCCCTACTGTTCAGCATATACTTCTCAGAAGTACAGGCAAACACAGGAGGACTATGGCTAACCAAATTTGCTGATTACTGCAAACTGGGAGCCATAACTGACTCTCCAGCTGACATGGACATTCTCCAAAAGGGCCTTACTGAGACAGTCACCTGGTGTCAAAGTCATGGTCTCAAGCTAAATGCCAAAAAATGCATATTCATCCTATTTGGGAAAAACAAAACACCCATGAATTACCACATAGGTGCCAGCCCCCTTAATACAGAAGAGGTAATAAGAGATCTGGGGACCCAGGTAGATAGTAATCTCTCCTTTGTCAATCATATTGCCAAAGTAGTTAGGAAATTCTTCTATGTAGCCCATCTAATTACTAAAGGGTTCGCATCTAGAAATAAAGAGGTTATAGTGCCCATCTACTCGTCACTCATCAGACCCATCAAAGAGTACAATGCCCCATTTGGGCTGTACCTCACAAGACACTTCCAACAGCTGGAAAGACCACAAACGTAATTCACCAAGAGGTATACTGGCCTCAAACATATGTCCTATGCAGCCCGACTCGAAAAACTCCGGCTGTACTCAGTGGCATATTGCTTACTCAGAGGTGATCTCTGCCTGACTTACAAAGCCATGTCCAACTCAGATTTGATGGACATGCTCCACCTAAAGAAATCCACGTCACTGCGAGCCACTCGCTCTAGTGAGCTAAACCTCACCACAACAATAAATAGAACATGCTGGAGGAATAGATTCCTGTCACAAAGACTCCCCATGCTTTGGAACAAAATTTATAACTGCATTAGGCAGAGCCCCTCACTAACACTCTTCAAGAGAAACCTTGACGAGTGGATGGGTAACAGAAAATACACCCCTGGGATCAGTTCATTGGCTCTTCTTGACAGAGGCTCAGTTAATTAATCAATGGGGTGGTGAAAGCTAACACACTTTGACTAGGCTTATAAATGCCCTTGGGCAGATAGCCTAGTACCTACCTATGAACCTATGAACCTATGCACAATGTGATACATTTCCACAAGAACAAGATACTTGATTAAGGTGAGAGACAAAAAATATTAGAAATGGAAAAAAGGTCAAACTACAACTTTGGAAATTTAAATAAACAAGCTGGACAAGCAAAGCATAGTTTGATACAAGATCAAGAAAATGTTGAATAAAATGTATATAAAGACATTGAGCATAATAGGAAACCATTTTATAGATACATAAGATGTGGAAGGAGTCAAGACATACAAATTGATAAACTAAGTGTAGATTCTAAAATTTATTCTCAGACACAACAGATTACAGATATATTTACAAAATCTTATGCAAAACAGTTTGGCTCCACAAAAGGGGTGATAAGTTGCCCTAGTGACATCCAGGTAGCCTTGCATACTGAAATCAAATTATATTATTTTGAAAAAGATCTATACAAACTAGATCCAAACAAAGCACATAAAGGAGACATAATTAGTAATAATGACCTGAGAACATTTCAGCAAGAAATTACAGTACCATTATATCTATTATTTACAAGGTCGTATAACTATGGGGAGATTCCTCTAAATTGGAGACATGCCCTTATTAAACCTGTCTTTAAGGGAAAGGGGAGTAGGACAAACCCAGAGTCATATAGACCCTTAAGTCTACTTTCATGTTGTAGAAAAATAATAGAGAAGATAATATTGGATAAGTTATTGTCAGAACTGGAAAGGTTGGGACTTGAAATATATCAGCATGCATATGTTGAAAAATCTATTACTGCATGTAACATGATGCTCCACAACAAAATAACAACAGCTATGATTGAAAATGTGTGCTGCAGTGTAATTTATATAGATTTAACTTCATCATTTGACAGGGTCATACACAAAACACTGATCAATAAATCAAAACTAAGTATCAATGTACTCTTGATAAGATGGATAGCTGCATGGCTTACAAATAGCACATGGCAAGTGTCATACAGCAACTGGGCAGGTGAAATTCTTGGTTACAGTCAAGGTGTCTCATAGGGCTCTGTCTTAGGCCCATACTTACATACATAAATTGAAAGGTGAATATTTAATATAGCACAATGTGATTGAAATTGTAGATTCATTTAAGGACCTGAGTATATGGGTAGATCTAGCTTTGAGTTTTTCTAATCATATCAACCCATTGGTTAATGATAGTTATAGATCTACAGACTGTACAAAAAAGATATATATCTAGGGAAAAGAAATGGTGAAGTCATTGTTTGTTTGTTACATTAGACCCAAACTTGAGTATGTAATAACAATGTGGAAACCTTATGAGAAAACAAGCATGAGTAAACTGGAAAGAGTACTTCAGAAATATATCACAGGCATCCATAGATGTGAAAATCCAGGTTAGTATGAAAGACTAAAATATCTGAACTTGTACAATGTCTCATACAGACAGGAGATCTTATTCAGGTTCATAGAGTATTTAGAGACAATTACCTCTGGGAATGTTTGGGGTTATCAAAGAGAAGTGCAGAATTATCAGACAACCTACGTAGAAGGTTCTATAGGAATGAGAAGTGTACTAACTGGTTCACTGAGACAGCAGCTAATGCATGGACTAGACTACCAAATTACATTAAAGCATGTACTAGTTTATATGTTTTAAACTATAGCCTTGACACTCATTATGGGAACAACTGTTTTGGTACACTGGCAGACTAGTAGGACATTAATGCCCATGCCTAAAATATTTGTATGTATGTAGGTTACTGCAGCAGTGATGCAACTCTAAAGTCTGTGGGTTGGTACAGCTCCCTAACCAGACCAGACAGATGCGTCTCAACTTCAGATGCAAACTTTCTACTTTACTAATGGGATTGCTTGAGACATTCTGTACACAGAGTGTTCCCTTCTAGCCTCAGTCAATGTTGAAACCTCCTGGGGAAGGCCTATTTGGAGTTTACGTATATGAGACTTGAAATGCCTTAGCATATTTATTTATTTATTTACATTTGTTTACTGGGAAATTCCAACCGGACACAGGTCCAGATAATAAGAAAAGTGCACAAAGTGACTCAGACTTGAAGGTTAAGATGAAAACCTGGTTTGACAATTTCTAGTCCTGTCACCAGTGTAGGGGTATCACTTTTCAGCTCTCTCCATAGCATGCATTCCCTGCTGTACTGTAAAGTTTATATTGCTACATGACTCCTTTATCCTAGTTCTACAACACTTGTCTAGATGCCTTTTCTTTGATATACATGGCCTAAAGAACTCCCCTTTGCCAAACCCTGACCTTATGTCTTCCTTCAGCTCTCAGTCCTTAACTTACTTCATTTTCCAAACAGTAGGGTACAGTTAACTTTTCCATAAATAGCAGCGATTCAATTCCTGATTAAGAGCAAATAAAATAAAATCACATACTTTCCACATATATTGTATGAAGTGTAACATTCTTTTTGCACTTATTTAAGGAATCCATATTCAGCTGCAAATTAATAAAAAAATCTAAAAGAAAAGAATAATCAAAATCATTTACCACAGAATTCAAAGGGGACTTAAATCAATTTCTATGAGAAAAATCACACAAACAATATATACCTAAATATTAAATTAAGATCAGTAAATGTGTTCTCTGACTGCTCCAAGTCGGACAGTTTGCAAAGCTCGAGGTCTCTAACAGCTTGAGGCCGAAGCCCTATCCCACAATGCACCTCTACTGTCCTCAGATCTAGTTTTCCACTGCAACTGATCGTGCATTTCTCTACAGCTCAGGCCATTGGAGAGGTAAGTTCTTCTTTTTGTGGAAAAATTTTCAAAATAATTCTATATTTACTAATTATCTAGAGTTTATATAAGCTTGTGGTTAGGATAGTTTATCCATTTCCGGATTAGCTTCTTTTTTTTGGAAATAAACCACCTGTTCTCATTTGTTGGGCGTTGGCCCTTTTTGTTTTCTGTGTTCAGCCATTTAGGCTTATTTACCCTATTCTTTAGCCGAGTTATGCTTTTTGCAGTTTCTGTGATTTTTTGTTAGCTGGTTAGGCTCTTAGCCATTTTTAGGTTGTTTCAGTTATTTATCTTTAGCCTGTTAGGCTTATTCTGTGATTGCTGCTACGGTAAGCTGCCTTTTTTGTACTTGTAGCCGGTTAGGCTTAGTTTCTTTTGCTAACAGTATATTGTTGTTTTTTCATTACTGACGGTGTACTGTATTATTATTATTATGTCTGGGAAGGCTAAATCAGGGTTTAAGAGATGCCCTAAATGCAACCAGAAGATGTCTATAACTGATGGCCACTCCACCTGTGTATATTGCTTGGGAGAGGTCCATCTCCAGGAAGTTAGCTCCATTTGTCATGGCTTCAGCGCTACAGTTTTGGCTGAAAGGAAACATAAATTAGTGGAGCATGGATTGATTAAGTCTGCATTTCAATTAGACTTGGATTCTGCTCCGGGAAAACCAAAACCTTCTTCGCCAGCTTCTTCAACAAGGGCTCTTCGGTTCCGAAAGCATCCAAGAAAGCTCCTGTCTCATCTCCATTGACATCAGAACTGACTGTACAGGTAGTTGGTAGGAGCCGGTCCCCAGTCTTGGAACCAGTATCTCCTACCTTGAGATCCCCGAATCTGGGCTCACCAGCTGCGTCGGTAATTTCCTCACGGGCTCCCAGACTGTCTGATTCGGACATGGATCGAGTGGTACAGAGATTTTTACAGGATCCAGCGCTAGCTGAAATTCTGTCGGCTTCGACTCAAGCAGCTTCAGAACTGACAAAGTCCTCTCCTGTTGTTTCTGCTCTTCCTCCGACTCGAATTGAGACATCAGAGCCAGAGGAGGCTATTCAGTCGTTTGTGGAACCGTCAGTGCTGACACTCACTTCGGACCTGTTGGTACCGACAACCCTGATGTTCTCTGCTCCAGCGGTGGAATCTGAGAGCCGACACTCTCCTATCAGTTCCAGGGGGGGGGGCTATCAGTTCCAGGGGGGGGAGTCGAACTGATACGTCGGTCTCGACTCTCCCCCTTAGGGCTTCGGCACGGATGAGTTCGTCTCCTACCTCTGGCTCGGAGCTGGCGGTTCTGGTGCGGGAGGTGTCTTCAGTGTCTTCGGACCCGGGTGCTTCCTCCCATTGGAGCCATGGTGCCTTCGATGCCATGAGGAGGGTTTTGTCCCCCCGGACTGCCACAACCTCTGATATGGCCACCTCCTCCTGGAAAGCGCCTGAATCTTCTCTGTTACCACAGATCCACCATAAGCATAGGGACCCAGAGCTTCAGAATGCCCCTTTGGGGGAACCCTGCTCTTCCGATACCTCCCCAGAAGTTCCCACTGAGGAGGTCCCTCGGAAGAGGTTATGTAAGAGGAGACATTTAGATTCTCCCCCAGGAATCCATCACGTTGGACACTGATTTTGAGGAATCAGAAGGGTCCCCAAAGTCCCCTCTGAGGATATTGTTGGGGATATCCTTGAGATCCTTAAGCAGAGGGGGTAACTGGCAGCCCCTGAACCCTACCAAGGATGAATCGGTGCTCCTGAAGGCTTTTGGGTCTCGATCCTCCACCTCTTGGGTGTCCCGCCCTTAGATGAGTTGATGGATCTTTTGTCTCAAAGGGCGGGGAAGTCACCAGATTCTATGGAGCCTGTCCCTAGGAAGCCCAACAAATACATTTCAGCTTCTCAAGATAAGTCCTTCTTATCCAAACCAATACCTGTTGATGCCATGGTGGTGGCAGCCACAAAGAAAGAGATGTCGAAGAACTCTACATCTGTCCATCCACCTAATAGAGAATCTAGGCTCATGGACAGATACAGTAAGCACATGTTCAGTTCTACGACCTTTACTTTTCGGTCATTGAACTATCTAACCCACTTCACAAGGCTTCAGAGAGATCTCCTGAAAGAGCTTGGAGATACTATCCAGGGTGCAGTAGCCGATTCAGTGGCAGACAAAGTGACGTTTCAGTTTGCTACCCTCAATTCCATTGTAAACTCTTCCATGCACCTCGTGTCTTATGCAGCTGATGGAATGAGTAGGGCAGCAGGTACAGGAATTGCTCTGCAAAGAAATTCCTGGATGTGCTTATGTTCTTTTGCGGAACCTTTTAAGTCATCATTTGTGAATGCCCCCTTTGATGGTTCTTCTTTGTTTGGACCAAAAGTTAAAGAGACCCTCATCAGATGTGAGCAAGATGGTAAGACTCTATCTGCCATAGGAGTCTGTTTTTCTACCTCTACTAGACCTTATCCTAAAGGTCAATGGGGAGGGAAAATGTGGTTCCGTAAGACCCAAGGAGCCTTTCCAAACTCACATGGTGAAGCCTCCTCCAGGGGCAGAGGAGGAGGCAATGGTGGAAGACAACATCCACGCAGCAAAGGGGGTCTGCAGAACCAGATTGACAGAGATCAATTCCTTGGGAAGCCCTATCAGTGCTCTGGAAAGGAGGCCCGACTGTCCTACTCTGGAGGCAGTCGGGGGATGTTTGTCTTTGTACCGAGGCACCTGGCTAAAAATCTCAGAAGACCAATGAGTACAAAATGTTATATCCAGAGGATATTTCATCCCCTTTCTTTCACAACCCAGTCCAACAAAAGGAATCCCAGATGTTCCACCCAGTCTATGGGATGTGGCATCCATAGAGGTCCAAAAACTATTACAAAAAAGAGGCATCCAGCCAGTCCCAGCAGACCAGCAAGGATCCGGAACTGATTCCTTTTGGTGCCAAAGAAGACAGGGGACTGGAGACCTATTTTGGACCTCAGCAGACTCAACAAATATGTGGTAAATATGAAGTCTCGGATGGTCACGCTTCAGTCCATACTCCTTTTCTTAGGGAGGGACAATTGGATTTGCTCTATAGATTTCCAGGATGCGTACTACCATATCAAAATGGCCAGGCCATCCAGGGATCATCTGCGCTTTAGGCTGGGAGCCAGTCACTTCCAGTTTCAGGCCCTGCCCTTTGGTCTCACTACAGCCCCCAGAGTGTTCACCAAATGCATGGCAGTGGTCATGGCTCACTTGAGACATTTAGGAATCTGATTGTTTCCATATTTGGACGGCTGGCTCCTCAAAACTCCCACCAGGCATCAACTTATTCGGGCAAGGGACACTGCCTTAGATCTATGTTTCCAACTGGGCATTACGATAAATTCAGAAAAGTCTGTTTCATTGCCATCACAGAGTACAGTGTTTATAGGAGCAGACATAGACATGGTCAGCATGTCCCTAAAGTTTTCTCCAGAAAGAGTACTTACCCTACGGCAACAAATTGTGGATCTGCTGTCAAGACACAAAGCACCAGCATCTCAGATTCTCAAGTTACTCGGCACTATGGCAGCAGCGATTATTGCAATACCCCCAGTGAGATCTCACATGTGCATTCTTCAGTGGTTGCTATTTACAGTGGACATTTCAGGACTTACCGACGAATCACCCAGTTCTGATAACCAACCCTTGCAAGGACAATCTTTGGTGGCAGCTAACGTCCGAGACAGTGACTATGGGATGTCCATTTGTCCTCCCGGCTCCAGTTGCAACAGTGACCACGGATGCCTCCCTGATCGGGTGGGGGGGCATTATCAGGGATGGATAGCCCAAGGTACATGGCAGGTTCACGAGACTCATTTGCACATAAACGTCCTAGAGATGAGAGCAGTTCTCTTAGTGTTGCATTCCTTTCAAGACTCTCTTCCTCTAGGCATGATTGTGATCCAGTCAGACAACATGTCTGTAGTCTGGTACATAAACAAACAAGGCGGAACCAAATCTTATCCCCTATGTCGAAAGGCTGTAAGATTATGGAAATGGGCAGAGTCCACCCAGTGCTTTCTGATAGCAATGCACATCCCGGGGAAATCCAACGTAATAGTGAACAGACTCAGCAGAGCTATTCTTTTGCCTCACGAGTGGTCTCTCAAGAACGAAGTAGCGGAAATGATTTTCCATAGATGGCACCAGCCTTGCTGTGACTTTTTTCAACCCCTGCAAACACCAAGTGCAGCAACTACTTTGCCCTGATCCCTCAACAGGGACAACCCCCGAGGGATGCACTCATTCACGATTGACCTCCGAGACTCCTTTATGCCTTCCCTCCATTTCCCCTGATTCCCAAAGTTTTACAGAAAGAAAGTTTTCTGGGCAGGACACTTATCTTAATAGTCCCATATTGGCCTTGTCAAATTTGGTTCCCCTTTCTGAAGTCTCATCTACTGGAGGAGCCCTGGATCCTGGACCCAGTGCCGGATCTGTTGACCCACTCATCAGGAACTCTTCACCCTTCACTCCAGTCCATCAAACTGACAGCTTGGTTGCTCCAATTCCCAGAATAGCCAGGTTCCAAAATTTATCAGAATAGGCTCAACATATTCTCTTGTCTTCACATAAATCTTCAACCAGGAAACTTTATCTCAGTAAGTGAAAAAGGTTTTCCATCTGGGCCCAGCAAAATAACATTGACACTTTTCTAGCTTCCATTTGGATATTTTGGAATTTCTGACAAAACTGTTCACTGAAGGAGCTGTAGCAGCAACCATTCGAGTGGAACGGGCTGCTGTTTCTAATTTTCATATACGTGCATCTGAAAATGGTATTATGACTAACAAGTTGGCTAAGGGTACGATCCACTTTAAACCACCGATCAGATCTCCTACTGCTCCATGGAATTTGAACCTTGTCCTGTCAAAGATTATTCTCCTGCCCTTTGAACCTGCCTCTTCTTGTGAGCTGAAATATCTTTCTTGGAAGACCATTTTCTTGGTGGCCATTACATCAGCAAGCATAATTTCGGAGTTACAAGCCATTTCTATTAAGTAACTGTACTTGATATTTCACAAAAATAGGGTTTCCCTCAGAATGAATCCGTCATTCTTACCAAAAATTTGTTCATAATTCACACTTAATCAAACAATTGAATTACCTGTTTTCTTTCCCAATCACTCAAATCAATTGGAATATATGCTTCACTAACTTGACGTCCATAGACAATTTTGTTTCTATTTGGACAGGACAAAAGCAACTGTTTGTCTCCTTCTCGAATTCTAGGAAAGGTGCACCAGTATCCAAATCTACCTTGTCTGGTTGTTCATCCTGTATTTACCATGAAGCAGGCATTGCATTACATGACAAAGTCAAAGCTCATTCTACCAGAGTGGTTTCTACTTCTGTAGCCTTTTTGACCAGGCTACCTATTGAGTCTATTTGTGCAGCTGCCACCTGGTCAAAGCCACATACCTTTATATCTCACTACAAGGTAGACAAGGCTTGTAGGGACATAACTTCATTTGGGTCTGCTGTCCTTAAGCAGGTACTCCCATGAGCCACCCAAGATAGTGGTGCTGGGGATGCTACCCATCAGTAAGAATGATGGTGAGATTGAACAACTTCACATAAAGAAGTTATGTAATTACCATAATGTTCCATGTGAGTTTTTCTTCTCGCCTTCATTATTACGACATCCCCCACCTACCCCCATCCAATATCTGGAAGTTCGAGAGGTTCTATCTTGATTTTGGTTCTCCTGAGGAGTTTCCTCTCACTAGTTGTCTGTATGATTTCCTTGAAATCTGGGGTAGGTGTAACGCTAGTTGGCTGCAAACAAGATCTGGGGAAAGTAGAGGTGCATTGTGAGATAGGGCTTCGACCTCGAGCTGTTAGAGACCTCGAGCTTTGCAAATTGGCCGACTCGGAGCTGAGGATCGGCTCCGAACCCGTCAGTAATAATGAAGTCGAGAAGAACAACTCACATGGAACGTTATGGTAAGTACATAACTTTGTTTTCCTTTACGTCATGTGTGAATGTGCACAGTAGCTTCTGCTTACTATTGTTTGCAGTCGCACCTCTTTTTTAACAGTAAAGATCAATGAATCACAACCAAGACAGGATTGTTTAGATAAGTTATGGATTGTCCTCTCTGCAGCCTGTGAATTTGTAGCTGACTATGCCCATTGGGATAGCTAGAGTTTGCTTGTCTAAACCCTATCCCTTATTAACAAACAGTGAAAATCAAAGGTAAAACAGCAAAATATAAATTAAAGTTAATCTTGCTGTCAACAAGCTAGCTCTTCCTTCCTACAAACAGTGAAAAACAGTGGTAAAAATAAAATATAGATTCAAATAAAAACTTATTTTACCAGGCAATTGCACAGTCATTTACAAACCAAGACAGGATTGTTTAGAGATGCTGTGTGACCTAAGCTATATGGGTTATACCCTGCATAGGCTATAACAGTGGGGCATCTTCCAAAGCTTCACTGTACCTTCCACATGCACAAACCAGTAGATTGAGTTAAGCTGACTAAAAAGACAAGTGTGGGTGTCAAATCCTTCAGAACTTTTCTGCCACCGAAGAGAGCACTCCTCTGCAGGCTTTTGAGGATCGATGGCCGGCTTGTGCTGTTCAGTTACTGGGCAGATAAGTTCCCCTTGGGGCGGAAAACACTTTCACATATTATTTTTAATGTTTGAAATTACTTTCCTGTGTGGGACAGTACATTTTAAGCAAGGAATGTGTGTTTTTACTGACTGTCACATGACCTTGCTGTACTTTTAAATGGTTGTGCATTTTTGTATTTGACAGTTTAAAAGTTGAGTTAAACGTTCTGAAACCATCTTTTTCTGTGGCTAAACTGTTTTTAAATTACTTTTTGGGGATGGCAAGGTATAATAGAATGTGTTTTACTATATTTTTATTGGGAAAAATGACTTTATACTACTTTTGAAATTTTACTTTCTTGTGCTGTATAGTTTATACCTCTTTTAAAATTTTACTGGCCTGTGCTGTTTAGTTTCCCCAGGAAAAATGCACTATTTTTCGGCTTGACTATGGAACAGACTACTGGTTTCATGGACGGTCCTTCTTCTAGTCACAAAAAAAAAAAGTTAACTAAACAACCTCTACCACCACATATCACACTAGCAATTTGCTTCAGCTGCAGGTAGGTGATTTTGCTATGGCCAAAGCTAGTTCCTCAGACTACATATCCTTTCACCCAGATCTCTTTGGTGTTGCCCACTTAACCAATATGGATTGGGAGTTAGCCACATCCTCTGTGACTGTCAAGGTCCCTTCAATGGGCAAGGGACATATATTTTTGTTAGTGTTGGGAGAAGGGGCAGGGAAGGCGCCCCTGCTTAACCAGAATGTCGTGCTCATCTCTGAGAAATCTTTTGCTGCCATTAAAAATACTGTTTGCCCTAGATTTCCTGTCATAAAGAAACATAAAACTAAACAAATATCATCTCTTGCTCCAGTTTCATTGGACAGGAGTAGTTTATTATGTCTGGTTTATGGTCTTGTACAGGCTATTAACCCTTTTTAATCAGGTAGTTTCTGATAAGAGAAAAAATGGATTCCTCTCTTCCTGGAGTGATTCAAGAAATTAAATTTGGAGAGGAATGTGATGGGATAGACACAGTTTTTTTCTCCTTGAAATTCTGATTCAGACTCAGAGGAGACCATGTTATCTCTGTTTCCCCGTCAAAGATTCATTTTCTCTGAAACTATTTCCAGAATTCACCAGTGTTTCCAGTGGGAGGACACTGAAGTTTTTCTTTCCTTCTGAATACAGTGAAATGTTACAACTGGAATTCATAAACGCCCTTCTATCACCCCACAGTGCTGCCAGCATTAGAGAATGTCTTTGTCACGGTTTGTGGTTTTGCTGATAGCCAGCCTGCTGCACCTAAAATGCTGATAGAATGTGCAAAGATGTTATTCATGTTAATCACTGCTGAAGTAGTCTAAGATATATGTATTATACTCTCCAAGGATATAACAGCTGGCCTGCTTCTAGAGCTTCAGAGCATCTTCCACATGCCCAAATGGTTAGGCAGCTTGAGCTGAACTGACTAAAAGGACAGTTTTTATCATCAAGCCCTTCAGAGCTTTCCTACCACTGAAGGATGTACTAGTCTGTGGCTTTTGAGGATTGACAGTCAGCTTGTAATATTCCTTTGCTGAGCAGATATGTTCCTTTGGGGAAACCCTTCCTATTAAAAAAAAAGTGTTTGCTTGATAACACTTTCCTGTTCCAAAAAGTTTTTTTTAAAGCTAGGAGCTTATGTGACAGACTGTCACAAGACTGTATTGTACTTTTAAATGGGAACACTTTTTTTCTGTCAGTTTAAAAGTTGTTTAAAGTATTTAAAATACATTTTTTTCTGTGGAGAAATTGTGTTTATTTTACTTTTTGGAGCTATAAAGTGTTTTTTTAAAGTTCTTTTCACTGTGTTTTCCAGTAAAAAAGTGACTTAAAAGGCATTACATTTTTACTGGATTTTGCTGTTTTTTCCCTAGGAAAGAGGTACCATTTTCAGCTCGACCATGGAATAAGCTGCCAGTCCTTCTTCCAGCCACACACAGCAAAAATTAAGCAAATGCCCTTTGCCACCACAGCAGGCTAGTAATTTGCCTTAACTGCAAGTGAGTGACTCTGCTGTACCCGTTAGTTTACCTCAGAACACTCAACTTTTATCCATATCCCTCTGGTATACCATCAACAGGCACTGTGGACCATGGGTTAGCCACTTCCTCTGCAGCTGTTGGGATTCCCTCGGTGGATAAGGGAGAGGCACTTTTTCTTTGCAGATCGAGGGCACAGGGAAGGCTTCCCTATTTGGTCAGAATGTTATGCCCATCCATGGAGAAGTTGCTGCTGCTATTAATAACTTGGTCCCATTTTTCCTCTCAAAAAGAAACAGAATATCAAACATATGTCTAGTCCTCCTCAAGTTTCTTTGAACAGGAAAAATTTATTGGGTCTGTCTCAGGATTTAATTCCGGCTATTGCTCCTTCTTTTTAAATAGTTTATGGTGAAAGAAAAAGGGATATCTTTTTTCCTGAGGAGATTCAAGATTCTGAATCTTGACAGGAAGATAAAGAGACATGATACAGGGTTTCCTTCTCAGATTTCCAATCAGACTCAGAGCTCAGTTTCTGATTCACTCTGTGGGGTTTTATAATTCTCTGAGACTATTTTCAGAATGGTCCAGTGTTTTCAGTAGAGAACACCAAGGTTTCTTTGTCACTCAGAAAATGCTACAAGCTGTTATAGAAGGAATTTCCAGAACCTTTACCTATTCCCCCAGTTCTGTTTGCTTCGAAAGATGTGTGTTTTACTGCCTGCAGTTTTCCTGATTGCCAATCAGCTGACCTTAAAAAGGCAGATGTATAGAGTTTCTCAGTCTATTAAGTTTTTATACACTTTTCCCAAATCTGATCCAACAGCTGTAGCTTTATTTAATTCTACTTCAGCTAAACATTTAGTTAATTCCATTCCTACTTCTTCTGATAAGGATAGGAAGATTATTGATAAGAATGGAAAAAGTGTATGCTTCTTCAACTTTGATTTTCAGAATTTTCTTTTCCATAATCTTTATTGTTTCTTTTTAGAAAAAAAGGAGACAGTACAATGATAACTTAAGAGTCAACAATTCTAAATTATGACACATGGAAACAAAAACCGGGTAACACCACCAAAGTAGAAGCAACAATTAGTGACTTTAACCTAAATATAAAACTATTTACAGAAGTGCTATAAACCTGTCAAGAAAAGATAAAGTTTAGAATATAGATAATCTTTTAGGAATTCAAAGAATAGTTAAAGCCCCTATGCAATGATACAGAGTTACAGGTCCAATTAATTGTAAGAGTGATTTTTGAGTGGTCGCAGAAAAATCTGGGTTCAGTTAAGAAGTTAATGTGTACATTTAAGAAATCAGAAATTGGAAATAAGTCAGTTCTAGACCATGTTTTATGACAGTGTGAATATAAGGTAAATTTATATTTTAAAGCTATTCTGTTTTGAAAATTATAGGGGTCAAATAAGTCAAAGTTATTTTTTTAATTCTGAAATTGCTGCAGAGGCTTGCTTATTGTAAGGTTTGTTTGGGTTTGATCTATCTAGAAGGGGTCTTGAAAAAAATTCCAGTCACCCCCTATAATTAGATAGTGGTTTTGAAAGCGATTTAGTATTTTATATAGTGACATAAAAAATCTTGCTGTTTAGAGTAGTGGGCATAACGATTTAATAGCAGAATAGGTTTATTAACATAAGGGTACTTGAAAGTTATATAGCACCATCTGCATTCCATGTCTGTGTCATAATGTAAAATATCCTCTTTAAAGGATTTTGTTAACAATTATAGCTATTCCCACTGTATTCAGTTCTTTCCCCGATACAATAATAGTTTTTATCCATTTCCTCCCCATATTATGTGACCAATGGGCATTAAGCATGTGTTAGTTTTGCACTAATATTACTTTGGCATTTAACTTGTAGACAAGGTGAAGAAAGTTTCCCTTTTTTAACTAACTGGATCTCTTTAACATTCCATGAGTCAATCATTAACATGTTGTGGTATTATTAAAATGATTAAATGTGTAGAGGTAACCTGAATTATCTTAGGAATAACAGTGGTGGAAATAAGGACTATTAAACCATAGGGCGGTAAATAGCACTTTATCCCTTGCCTATACACAATCCTATTGGGCCCAGAAGAGAAGGGAAATGTAGAAAAAGGAGACATACAAAAAGTGAAGGTAAACCTGTTTGAACATGTTGTCTTTAATGTAAGTTTGAGTTAGATTATTTTTTCCCAAAAAAGAAATAAACATATACATTACGTAGAAGAAGCCTAGCCTAACTTATCTAAGCACACAGTTAACACTACACTTAGTTCCTTCCAAATGTTTAACTAATTTCGAAAGATATAGAGCTGTAATGCAGAAAAATATAATCATGTAATTATACTGAATTTTAGCTATATTTTAAATTTCTAGTTAAGTACTAATGTTTACTGCAGCAAAAGGAAGGTCCCAGCAGCCAAGCACAAGCCCACAAAAAGCCAAGGCATAGTTAGTAGCTAAGTCCACAATATGAACACTTCTTTATTTAAAAACAGCAAACAGCAACAGCAAAAATAATGTAAAGGGTTTTTCGTCTCACTGGTAGTGAGACTTCCTCAGACAAAGTTTCAAGTGTAAAGCAACTCCAATGTCTAATTAACACTCCTTCAATTAATTAATTGAATTAATACTAACCATTTCAATGTGATAGCTTTGCAATTCAGTGTCAAACAGTACTGCAATCCTGTTTACATTCACATTTCAAAATGCAATGCTTCAGTCAATAATCTCAACATTCCGGACTTTACTACAACTGCTTTAAACCTAAGGTTCTAACAAACCTTCACTAAAACATTAAATCCATATTCAATTTAGTATAATTTCAAACCTTTACGGCTAGCTGGAAACATAACTAGCTAAATGCAGTCCGTTACAACTGATACGTTTGCAGATTGAAATAAAACAGTTGATGTTACCTGTCTGTTCATACTCGGGTAGTAACCAACATTCTTTTGATAATTACAACATCCAAATTGGAAAAATATTTTTTGTCCTTTAGTCATAAAAAGTAGTTGAACTGTTTCTATCATTGTTGACTAATTGTTACAATTCACCTCCACCTTGTCAGTTATGAGTATACGTAACAGCACTACATAGTGGAGTCTGCATTTAAAGCAACAGTTGTTGTTGTTGTCTTTTGGCTTTTCCCGGTTAGGGGTCGCCACAGCAGACCTCCGGTCCGCTAACGATTGGCAGTAGATTTTCACGAACGCCGAGGTGCAAGCACAATGTTAAACCTTCAATGAAGGCATGCCCATTTACGCATGTCTTTTGAATGCCCACCCAACTGTGGGGAGGACATGCAGACTCCACACAGAAGGCACTCCCTGCACTCCAGCCGGGATCAAACGGGAGAACCTCTTGCTGTGAGGCAACAACGCTACTGCTGCACCACCACTATCATATTTTACTGTACTTAATAAGCTCCACTGTAACCTATTCCACATGAACACCCAAAGCCTGGATAGCGGCATGGTCAATTAAACCCGTAGCAGTCGGGTGTTCTAAAGTGTTTCACACTTTAAAATAAAATCGTATGCCAATGTTAAAAACTCTTAAACTTCCAAATATATTAAAAATGTTAAAAATGTACATAAAGACCCCTTCAACTACACATAAACATGTGACTGCACATAAGTAAATATGTCCTACAGACGTTAAAAATTAACAGTTTCAATTCAACCATAGTGATATAGAAAATGTTCAAAAATGTCAAGAAATAATATAAGTATGTTTGCTGAATAAATGTATTGGACCTAGTCCCCAATCCCTAAGAAAGGTGTCCTCTCAGCTATTGAGCTCCATCATCTTGCTAGACTTTTCAGTTTTAATATACATTTGATTGAATAATATTCATTCAGTCCTGGGTACTGGCAGGCTCTGGTCCGTATTTGCCACATTAATTCTAATTTTTCCAACATCAAAGAACTAGGACCTCCTCTCATCTCATCCACCTTAATTGTGTCTATAGCTCTAAATTTAAATTAATGTGTAGGACAGTCTAGGGAATGTTTAGCAATTGCGCTGTCCTGTTTCAAGGTTTGGGTGCTGTAAAGATGTTCATACACCCTTTCCTTAAATTTCCAGTCTGTTTTCCCTATGTAGAAAACAGGGCAATTCTGGCAGCACACCACATAAACCACACCTTTTGTATTACAATCAAATCTCTGTGGGATCATATAATTCACCCCTCTGATGTTGAATCTTTCCCCTATGTCCATGTATGGACAATATGTACATCTGCCACATTTGGTCATACCTACTTTTACTATCCTTTGCCTGTTTTTTTTCTTTTTTGATAATAAACACTTAAGGTTGTTACCCCTTCTAGACACTACTTTAGGGGGGTCGGGGGGTCTTTCAGTTTACAGGTCAATACAGCATCTGATCTAATAATCTCCCAGTTTTTGTAGATGATCTCTCTGATGTTATAACCATCCAAGCTGAACTTCGTGATTAGGTTGACCCCAACCAAAGAAGCTTTTTCTGTGATTTCATCACTAATTTGGGAGTCCTGTTGACCTAATTCCTGTATGTCAAACAGGATGGGTTGGTAAAGGCCTCTCAATCTTTTCCCTTTTACCTCCTCGGTTAGTTCCCTGATCAGTTGGGTGGGATATCCTCTTTTGAAGAACATGTTTCCTAACCTGTCACATTCTCGTGAAAAATCATCTTCCCTAGTCACCATGCAGGCACCCCTGACTAATTGTCCTTTTACTACAGACCTCCTTTGGTCCAAAGGGTGGCAGCTAGTAAAATGAAGGAAGGCATTAGAATATGTGTCTTTTCTATAGATGTTTGCAAAATAGCTGTTTTTATGTAAGTCCTTACTCAATAAGACATCCAAATAGGCAATGTTAGTTTCATTATATGTGAAAGTAAATTTTAAAAATGAAGTTGTATTATTAAAGTAGGACAGCAGATTTTCCGCCTGTTTCACTTTCCCATCTATCAGTATAAAAATGTCGTCTAGGTACCTAGTATAAAATTGGATTTTATTTATAATATTAGGTACCTTGAACACAAATTCTCTCTCCCAATATGCCATGATCAAATTAGCAAAGCTAGCCCCGCATGGTGACCCCATGGCTATGCCTGTTGTTTGGGCATTGAATTTTCCACCAAATGTAATGTAGCTGTTTGATAAAACCAGTTCTACCATTTCTGCCAAGAGACTAATGTCATCATTAAATGCTCCTAGCTCATGTAGTAGCAATTTAAGCCATTCAGTCCCTTCCACATGTGGGATAGACGTGTAAAGATCCTTCACGTCAATTGTCAAGAAGTGCAGGTTATGTCTGAACTTCAACTTTGGGATGTTAGCTAAAAATGACCAGGAATCTTTACAGACCTGTGGCTGTGACGTTACATATTTTTTCAACTGAAAGTCTATGTATTTTGCACAAGCATATGTTATACTTCCCCTAGCATCCACTAAAGGTCTCATTGGGGGATCATTAATGCATTTATGGATTTTGGGGATCCCAAATAGGATTGGAATTCTGGGGGCTGGCATGCTAATATAATTATAAATGTCTACATCAATTCTGGCCTCTATAAACAGTTCTTCTATTAGTGGCCATGTTCAGTTCGTTATGTGACACTTCTCTATTGGCGTCTGTTCGTATAATTTTCTCCATTCTTGATTGATAATCATTGTTATTAATTATAACTAGCCCTCCACCCTTGTCCAGCTGCATCACCCTAACTTGTGCTTCCTGTAAAAATCTAAGTGCCTGCCATTCCACTTTTGTTGTATTATTGTGCCTGTCTGTACCTCTTCTTTGAATATCAAATAAATTATACAGGTCTAATTCACACATTTGTTCATACAGTAACAAAGTAAGGTGAATTTGTGGACAAAATGTGATAGTTATATAGAATGGGTTATTTACATTTTTCTCTTGGCCAAACAAAATTTTAAAATTCAGTTTCCTGATAAATAACCTCAAGTCCATAACTGAATCAACAATGTTGGCTTTAGACGTAGGAACAAATGTCTGGCCTTTAGCAAGAAGGTCTGCCAGTACTGAATCTACGGTTAAGCATGAGAAATTGAAAATTTTAAAGTCACCTTGAGAAGTCATCGTCACCTCACAATTCAGGAAAGGTGATTCCGTTGTTTGGGATACTGTTGTTGCCTCCGTACTGGGTAGTAGGTCACTTGGGGAGACCCTGCCTCAGGTTGTAACCTGAGGCTTGCCTTCGAAAATTTGCATTACCATGATTATTCGCATCTTGGTAGTTGTTATTACCCCTGTATTTATTTTCAGATGCCTTTTTGTCCTCCTGATTACTATGTTGCCCTTCTGGTTGCAGTTGAGGGTGTTCGGTCCTTCTCTGTGGCCCCTGTTCATCTTCTGGTTGCCTTACCCCTGCTGTATTTTGAGACATTGGAGGTTTTGGGTAAGCCACCCCTAAATTATATGCCTCCCTGTTTCTCTTTAATTTCTTCATTTTAGTTGCTTTTACTTTGTCCATATATTGATCAATACTGACAAAACACCTCTCATAGTCATATTTGTATCGCATAAAATCTATGTCTTTTTTATGCTCTCATCCAGAGAGACAATTTCCTTTAATTATGAGTCATCTGCCAGTTGGTAGTGTTTTATCATAACCTCCAGGAGTTCAGTTCCATGTCTATTAAAAAGTTTAATCAAATCTTTGTGAAATGGTGACCCATCAACTAGTCCAATTGGGTATTGCCATGATCTTAGTCCTTTAGGGACAATCCCCTCTCCGATACATTCTTTAAAGTATGCTATTTCTAACTGGCTTTTTTTGTATTTCACCATTTTGTTGTCCAAAAGTCTTAGATTCTCTCCTATATTCACTCCATTAGCCAGAGACCCTCCAGCCGAAGCTTCCATGTGGCCACTGGTCAAAGCTGGTTGTAATAAAGGTACTTCTTGAAGCCAGCCATCCAGATCTCAGACCGAAGCTCCCATAAGCCCCAAGGGTTGATCCCGTGTTTCTGCTGTGGTTCCTTGGTTGACTCTAACCCCCTCTGTGTTATCTGGACTCCCATATGTACTTAAGTTCATCAATGCATTAGTTGGAGAGTCCGGGGGGTGGAGTGTTTGCGTTTCTTGTCTCGTAGATGTTAGGGTAGGATATAGGCCCCCAGACATAAAGTCTAATCTAAGGGCAAGCGTTTCCACCTGTTTAGATAATTGTCACACCAGTGCTGTTAAATTCGCTAGTGCATCCACTTGGTTTGGTGATCCATTGCGTATGCTGCTCAGAGAACCCTCCATACTGGACAAAAACAAACAGGGTAAAAGCACAATCCAAACCAAAAACTCCTTACTGCAGCAAAAGGAAGGTCCCAGCAGCCAAGCACAAGCCCACAAAAAGCCAAGGCATAGTTAGTAGCTAAATCCACAATACAAACACTTCTTTATTTAAAAACAGGAAACAGCAAAAATAATGTAAAGCGCCTTTCGTCTCACTGGAATGGCAGGCACTTAGTTTTTACAGGAAGCACAAGTGAGGATGATGCAGCTGGACAAGGGTGGATGGCTAGTTATAATGAATAACAATGATTATCAATCAAGAATGGAGAAAATTATACGAACAGACGCCTATAGAGAAGTGTCACATAACAAACTGAACATGGCCTATGGGAGGATTCGGTCACTAATAGAAGAACTGTTTATAGAGGCCAGCATTGATGTAGACTTTTATAATTGTATTAGCATGCCAGCCCCCAGAATTCTGATCCTATTTGGGATCCCCAAAAATCCATAAATGCATTAATGATCTCCCAATGAGACCTTTAATGGATGCTAGGGGAAGTATAACATATGCTTGTGCAAAATACATAGACTTTCAGTTGAAAAAATATGTAACGTCACAGCCACAGGTCTGTAAAGATTCCAGGTCATTTTTAGCTAACATCCCAAAGTTGAAGTTCAGACATAACCTGAACTTCTTGACAATTGACGTGAAGGATCTTTACATGTCTATCCCACATGTGGAAGGGATTGAATGGCTTAGATTGCTACTACATGAGCTATGAGCATCTAATGATGAAATTAGTCTCTTGGCAGGAATGGTAGAACTGGTTTTATCAAACAGCTACATTACATTTGTTAGAAAATTCTATGCCCAAACAACAGGCATAGCCATGAGGTCACCATGCAGGGCTAGCTTTGCTAATTTGATCATGACATATTGAGAGAGGGAATTTGTGTTCAAGGTACCTAATATTATAAATAAAATCCAATTTTATACTAGGTACCTGGACAACATTTTTATACTGATAGATGGAAAAGTGAAAGAGACGGAAAATTGAGTGTCCTACTTTAATAATACAACTTCATTTTTAAAATTTACTTTCACATATAATGAAACTAACATTGCCTATTTGGATGTCTTATTGAGTAAGGACTTGCATAAAAACAGCTATTTTGCAAACATCTATAGAAAAGACAAATATTCCAATGCCTTCCTTCATTTTACTAGCTGCCACCCTTTGGTCCAAAGAAGGTCTGCAGTAAAAGGACAATTAGTCAGGGCTGCCCGCATGGTGACTAGGGAAGATGATTTTTCACAAGAATGTGATAGGTTAGGAAACATGTTCTCCAAAAGAGGATATCCCACCCAACTGATCAAGGAACTAACCGAGAAGGTAAAAAGGAAAGATCAAGAGGCCTTTACCAACCCATTCTGTTTGACATACAGGAATTAGGTCAACAAGACTCCAAAATTACTGATAAATCACAGAAAAAGCTTCTTTGGTTGGGGTCAACCTAATCACGAAGTTTAGCTTGGAAGGTTATAACATCAGAGAGATCATCTACAAAAACTGGGAGATTATTAGAACAGATGCTGTATTGACCTGTAAACTGAAAGACCCCCCTAAAGTAGTGTTTAGATGGGGCAACAACCTTAAGTGTTTATTACCAAAAAAGAAAGAAAATAGGCAAAGGATAGTAAAAGTAGGTATGACCAAATGTGGTAGATGCACATATTGTCCATAAATGGACATAGGGGAAAGATTCAACATCAGAGGGGTGAATTATATGACCCCACAGAGATTTGATTGTAATACAAAAGGTGTAGTTTATTTGGCATGCTGCAAGAATTGCCATGTTTTCTACATAGGGAAAACAGACTGGAAATTTAAGGAAAGGGTGTATGAACATCTTTACAGCACCCGAACCTTGAAACAGGGCAGCACAACTGCTAAACATACCCTAGACTGTTCTACACATTAATTTAAATTTAGAGCTATAGACTCAATTAAGGCGGATGAGATGAGAGGAGGTCCTAGTTCTTTGATGTTGGAAAAATTAGAATTAATGTGGCAAATATGGACGAGAGCCTGCCATTACCCAGGACTGAATGAATATTATTCAGTCAAATGTATATTAAAACTGAAAAGTCTAGCAAGGTGACGGAGATCAATAGCTGAGGGGACACCTTTCTTAGGGATAGTGGACTAGGTCCAATACATTTATTCAGCAAGCATATTTATATTATTTCTTGACATTTTTGAACATTTTCTATATCACTATGGTTAAATTGAAACTGTTAATTTTTAACGTCTGTAGGACATATTTACTTATGCGCAGTCACGTGTTTATGTGTAGTTGAAGGGGTTTTTATGTACATTTATAACATTTTTAATATATTTGGAAGTTTAAGAGTTTTTAACATTGGCATAGGATTTTATTTTAAAGTGTGAAACACTTTAGAACACCCTACTGCTATGGGTTTAATTGACCATGCCGCTATCCAGGCTTTGGGTGTTCGTGTGGTATAGGTTACAGTGGAGCTTATTAAGTACAGTACTGATGCTTTAAATTCAGACTCCACTATGTAGTGCTGTTACGCATACTCATAACTGACAAGGTGGAGGTGAATTGTAACAATTAGTCAACAATGATAGAAACAGTTCAACTACTTTTTATGACTAAAGGACAAAAAATATTTTTCCAATTTGGATATTGTAATTATCAAAAGAATGTGGGTTACTACCCGAGTATGGACAGACAGGTAACATCAACTGTTTTATTTCAGTCTGCGAATGTATCAGTTGTAACGGACTGCATTTAACTAGTTATGTTTCCAGCTAGCCGTAAAGGTTTGAAATTATACTAAATTGAATATGGATTTAATGTTTTAGTGAAGGTTTGTTAGAACCTTAGGTTTAAAGCACTTGTAGTAAAGTCCGGAATGTTGAGATTATTGACTGAAGCATTACATTTTGAAATGTGAATGTAAACAGGATTGCAGTACTGTTTGACACTGAATTGCAAAGCTATCACATTGAAATGGTTGGTATTAATTCAATGAATTAATTGAAGGAGTGTTAATTAGACATTGGGTAGGGTATTTAAAGAGTTGCTTTACACTTGAAACTTTGTCTGAGGAAGTCTCACTACCAATGAGACGAAAAGTGCTTTACGTTATTTTTGCTGTTTGCTGTTTTTAAATAAATAAGTGTTCATATTGTGGACTTAGCTACTAACTACGCCTTGGCTTTTTGTGGGCTTCTGCTTGGCTGCTGGGACCTTCCTTTTGCTGCAGTAAGGAGTTTTTGGTTTGGCTTGTGCTTTTACCCTAAGTACTAATGTTACACTATCAGAATCAAACCTCAAGAGCTTCAACTTTCTAAATGATTATGCAATAATTAGAGACATAAGAAGTTAGTTTCTCCGCTTAGTAGCTTGCATACCATACATAAAAGAAGACATTCTCTAAAGATCTAGATAATTAAAGTAAGACCACATTTGGAGTTAACATTCAGTTCATAACACAGGAAATCTTTTGAGGTTAAACAATTAAGGTAAAGATCTTAAGAATTATTAGTTTTCTAAAAGTATAATCCTTAGGACTTCTTGTCATGAGATACAGGTGAAGAAAGTACAGACACTAATTTAATACCTACTCTTAATGGTATGCATCAAAACTAGAATAGTTAGAGTTAGGTCTGTACAAAAAATTAAGCTTCACATAAATGTTGATTAAGGTGCAGACCTTAGAAAAACATGAGTCAGATGTTAATAAACTGAGCTATGCACATTTGCATTTGTCAACAAACAACAAAAAATGCAGGAGGTGTCATTGATCATACTAATAAAGAGAAAAATGAAACTACTATATATCAGCTGTGAAGAAACGAGTCATTCTTCCAAGGAAAAAACTGAAGTAACTTTGTATTCCATAGATGATCCAGTATTTTATGTTAAACTCAATGAGCAACATTTTTATAACACCTTCACATCATCTGCCACTTTTCATCTGAGTACAGATTATGTTTATTCCCCTACTGCACATTAACTTGTGTAAAGACTGTTATGACACAGCCTTACCCAGGATAAAAGGTCCTGGGATCAATAAAATCATCTGTAGATCAGTAACACAACAAAGGCAACTTGGAGGGTACAGGAAGCCAGCAGTTTTTTAGACTGCAAGAGAAGCAAAATCATGTGAAAAGTTTTGAGCTAATTAGTTTACTTACGTATACAAAAAAAAAAAATAGCCGTGAATGTCAGTATCATGCATGACACAGGCTCATTAGAAAAATCACTAGCTGGAGATTCAAATCATGTAGAAAGAAACCTGAATTAAACCCCTTCCTATTAACGACCTAAGTAAAGAATGGGAACTTCAACTCTGTATAACTGCTGAAGTTAAAAACTGTGAGCGACAAGCTTTTAGAACACTATATTTTCTATTTTCACATTATACGACTTACTAGGTGTAAATATAATTATTCTTGGATTGAACAAAACAGATGGAGCCTTACAGCACAGCTGAATCCCCTTGTCGTCTTGTCTTCAAAGAATCTTTTCCTTATTCCTTATTTCCTCTTCAAATTTCACCGATCTTGATGACGATATTGATGGTCATGCATTACTAAGTATTAAAACTGTAGCCCTGCAGCTTTAAGACAGCAGTCAGGGTTGAATCAGGAAACAGATTTAGAAGGAACTTAGTGCCACGGGGAGGTGAAAGAGATACAACTTTAGAGTGCCTGGAGACTGGGTATAAACACACACTTCAAAAACCTTGGGACCCCCAAGGTTTCTTGCATCTCAAGCCATTCAGGAGAGGCACAAAAATGCAGACAACACTGGCATCAAAACAAACCAACCAGGAGTCAAGAGAAACAAAGAGATGAGTCCAGACACATACACAGGATCTGTAACTCCTCAGCAGTCAGCAGCTACAATTGAAGGTAATTCTTTAAAAGGCAATAAATAGGAAGGCAGGATTTGGCCTCTTTAACTGTCAAAGCAGAATATTTAACTTCATTGTGTTGGAAAATTTGATTATTAGGGTATATCATTTGGAAGTGTATTTTTTTGAATCAAGGACGAGCAAAAAGGGGAAAGAGATTGTTGAGCTTTTTTTTTGTATTGGGGGGTCCTGTGAGAAGGAGATTTTACAGCTTTTCCAAGTAAGAGGGTTTTTCTTTTTAGCTGCAGACAGGATTTTTACAACATCTTGGTATTTTAAGATCTTAACATAAACCTGTTGCAGTTTGTCCATGGTTTTGGTGACCCGGAGAGCTTGATGAGCTTTGTTAATTGAATTTTTCTTGGCCCCATCTGGATCATCTAGAAGGACATTCAAGATATGTTTGATCATTTCCAGGAGACTAGGGTAAACGTATTTTTCAGGAATATATGAATGATAATATTGTTACATCTTTATCTTGCTTCCAGGTCAGTTATTTTTGATTGCAGATCTTGGATAGTTTTGATGTTGAGAGCTGATTCTTTCTGTAGTTGCTCGATTTTGGATTCATTAGTGAAAACATTTGCCTCCAGCTTCTCCATTCTAGTTAGGATTTGTTTAAATGACTCACATAAGGATTGGACATGGGCAAAAAAATCTTGTAAGGCTTGTTGTATAGGTTGTAAAGCTAGTTTCAAGTCTGCAAGGTTTGCTGGTTGGTCTGATTTTATTTTATTACTTGTTTTGGATAAATCTTGTTGTTTAGCAGTCTTAGGTCTTTTTGTATTAGTTTCCTTTTCTGGAGAGGCCACTAATGAGAATTTTGCTTTGGTTGTTTGGGTTTCCATACCAGTATCCTCGTTAAACATCCTAGGCCTGAATGGTTACACCCTCGTGGCTATGGCTAAACAGTCAGAACCTAGTCAATCCGGTCAAATCTAAATTTTTTGAAGTACTAAACTGTTTTTTGAATAAAAGAGCATCAAATTATCAATGTTAATAATAGCTTGGTGGGCATATTCACATTAGGTAATCCATCTCTATATCAAACAAGATGCAATGCTTTAATATTTCGTCAGAGCCAAGGAGCCACAGTGTCTACAGGATAGCAGCCATCTTGTTCTCTGATTTTCAGAATTTTGAATTGTCAGGCTACTATGTTAAGGTTTGTTCTGGCTAATTGTGAAACTATTAGGAATGTTTTGTCTGCAATTTCTTCTTATTAGGAAATATCTACTTTAAATGATTTAGTTTCTTTGATTGTCAAAGTCACTACTCATTGCTTACAATGTGTACATGATTAATTTGATATTTATTCACTGGGCTATGGCCACTGGTTCTGTGTTGAGTAGGTGTTTCTGGTTGCATTCTCAAAACCTCCCAGATGATGTTAAAATGAAATTTTAAATTTTTGTTTGGAAAGAGATTTAGTTTTTGGCCCCACTACTGCAGAGGTGATCAAAAAGTGTGATAAGAGGGTAAGTTGATACATGGAATCTCTAGCATTTTCCAGCACTCCTTTTCCAAAATTTCTGAGGGATTCTATAACCCCCTCATCCAGTTTTGGCAAAAAAGCAAAATAAACAGTCACAACAAAATGCAGGTAAACAGACATTTAAGAAGAAATAACAAGGGGTTTTAAAAAGAAATCAGGAACTGTGCAAAACCTTGCCCCCCCCCCCCCAACAATCACACAGACACACACCTTGTCAGTCCCTTTTCCCATCCAGAAAGTCTTAATCTCCACTTTTGAGTTTGACAAAGATAGTTTCAGACAATTGGGTTCTGAAGATCATTCGTTAAGGTTACAGATAGCAGTGAGATGAAATTCTTCCTTTCCAGGGGGAAATCCCTCATTCACTGATCCAGACTCTTTTATTCCCAAGTGTCCTTCATCACATACTGTCTCAGGGAGTGATATAATCAGTTCTCCTTCCCAGGTGGGAAAAGGTTTTTATTCAAGAATGTTTTTAGCGCATGGAAAGAAAATGCTTAGAGACCAGTTCTGGATCACTCTTTCCTAATACTGTTTGTGATATTTCCAAACTGAAAATGCTGTCACTTCACAACCTGTTACCTCTTCTTCCTATTTCAAGTTTGGTGGTTACTCTAGATTAAAAGATACTTATCACATTCATATTTATCCTGATTTCAGATTTTTTAAGGGTCTGTTTGTCTAGATCACATTATCAGTTCTCTCCCTTACCCTTTGGACTGTCCCCTGCACCAAGAGTGTTCAAAAAGTGTCTAGCTCCAGTTATATTTCATTACAGGCTGAAGGGTATCCACATTTTCCATATTTAGATGACTGTTTTATCTTTGCAGAAGTGGCAGGAATTTCTGACTTGGATGAGAGATCTCTTACACAAGTTGGGATTCCAAGAGAACATTCAATAGTCTTTTTTGACTCCTTCATACAAGATTTTGTTACTGGGGTGTCAGCTAGATACCTCAGTTCAAACAGCTTTTCTTCTACAGGAAAAACTAGATCTGTCTCTAGGTCTGTTTCCAAGGTTTTCCACTCAGATTTTTGTCAATTTGATGGAGTACCTCAGGATATTGGGTCTCATGGCATGTATAATTCTTATGATATCCCTAAAAAGGCTCCACATAAGAAAGATACAATGGTATCTGAAGTCTGATCACAGGACTAGCATCCCTTGTCTTTTCAAATCCCAGTGTGTGAGTTTGTCAGAAGAGAAATCATTTGGTGGAGACAGCAAATATCCTGAAATCCAGGTCTCCCCTTCACTCTCCCTGTTTCAAAGCAGTCAGTCGCCACATATGCTTCAGACTTTGTTTGGGGAGCTGTTCCAGGAAGGATAAAAGTGCAAGGTGTGCGGGACACCAAGGACAGACACCAGTACATAAATATAATAGATTTGCTTGTCCTGATCAAGACATTCAACTCTCTGAATCATCTTTGGCCCCCATTAACTCTTCTAGTTGTTACAAACAATATCACAGTCAAGTGGTACATCAACAAACAAGGAAGCAGCAGGTGGCACCCCCTTTGCAGACTAGCCATGTTAGCTTGGGATGTAACTTCTCTGTGGAATCTTACTCTGCTGACATTCTGCATTTTGTCAGAGCAAAACTGTGTTGCAGTCAAGCTGAGCAAGACAAGGGTAGACCCTCAAGAACTGAAACGAGATTAAGGGTCTTCTAAGATTTGATCCTTCTGTGGGGAGTTTCTCAAGTAGACCTCTTTGCCTCCTCTCTGAATAATCAGCTGTCAAGATTCTGCTCCAGGACTCTGTGCAAAAAGCCCTGGAAGACAGATGCCTTTTCTTTTCCTTGAACAGGAATGTTCCTATAAGCTTTTCTACCCTTTACACTGATATCTAGGGTACTTCTGAAGATTCAGAAGGCATCCCCGAAGATCATTATAGTGACTCCTTATGGCTCAAGCAGCTTTTCTCCCTTCTTTTGGAAATGACCCATGGCAATTACCACAAGCTTCCTCACAGACAATATCTACTCACACAAGATCAGGGGCATTTGACACATCACAACCTAAATCAACTTCAGCTGACTGCATGGATGATAGGGTCTTAATTCCATTTAGGCACCTATGTACTAAGGATATGCAGGGTGTACTAGTGGACACAAGAATGCCTGCTATTAGAAAATCATATATTATCAAATGGAACAGATTTTCTACTTGGTGCTAACAACATAACCAGGACCCATTCAATGCTAGTTGTTCTCTGGTTTTAAAATATTTGTGTAAGTTACTATCCTATGTCCTTTCTTACTTCCCCCATCAAGGTTCATTTATTGGGCATTTCTGCCCATGGATCCTCCCCTTTCAACACATTTTCATGTTAAAATGTTTTTGAAAGGGGTCTTGTATAAGAGACTTCCAAGAAAACTGGTAGCCCATCCTTGAGAACTTAATTTTGTGTGAGAGAAGCTAATCCGTGCTCCATCTGAACCAGCTAACTTAGCTGACATGAGGTTGTTAACATAGAAAACAGTTTTACTGATTGCTATGATGTCTGCAAGAATTGTATCTGAGTTGCCAGCTCTTATGATGAATCAACCATATCTCATTTTTCAGTGAGACAGGGTTTCTTTGAGAACTAATTATTTTTGTTTTTTAAGACAAAAGTGGTACCAGAGTTTAATTTAAGCTAATCTATCCATCTCTCTGTTTTTGTTCCTGAACCTAAACATGCAGGAGAAAGGATAATCCATAATTTGGATGTCTGCAGACAACTTGGGTACTATATTGACAGAACTTTTCAGTCTTCAAATCAACTGTTCATTTCTTCTGATGGTAAGAAGAAAGGACAACCTGTGTCAGACTATTTCTAAATGGTTGTCTATAGCTATAACCCTTTGATCTGACATTGTCAATTTTCATTCATTCGTCAACAGTTGGGTACATATCTGACCTTGGACCTGACTCAGCTGCTTTATACAGCTCGTGGATACTGGAAACTCTCAAGCTCCTCCCTTACCCATAATGCTCTAGTCTCCTACCATATCTCAGATTTTGTTTGCTACCTTTGTGTATGGATGTGTTGTTGCTAATTTCTTCTCCCCTTTCTTTCTTTCATTTCTTTCTTTTAAGAAAAGTTTATTTTTTAATCTTAACATTAGGTATTTCATTAAGATAGCCTGAAAGCTTTCACACTTTAAGAAATGTATACATTGTAGGCACAAGATTACACAATCTGATGCACATGACTTGTGCATGTATTGCTTGGGCCCTACTCACTTAAGAGTAAACTGTGAGATCTGCAAAGCTTTTAATCCCCATGCTTTGGTAGACCACAAGAACAAACTCATTCTTCTCCTTACAACCTTCTCGGAGTCATGATCTGGAACTCAACCCTCCAACCCTGACAGAAAAGAGCCCGGGAAAAGGCCATCAGACCCTTCTTGATCCTCCACTCCGTCCTCTGATATGACTACAGAACCTCTTCACAAAGTTTCAAAAAGGTCAGATCCGAAAATTAAATCTTTGGATCTGTCAGCACCAGATGTCCAATCTGCTTCATTGGATCTGATATCCTCTGATCCAAAACCTTACTTCGGACTAGGTATGCATCCTCTTTGGACCCAATTCCTTCCCAACTGCCATCTCCATTTTTTGGAGAGACACAACATTCCTGTCCCTTTCAGTGGCCTCATCCTCTTGTTCTTTCAAGACAGAAGCTAACATAGATAGGATGATGAGGAAGTTTCTCAATGCACAGATTCAGAAGGGAATACTCCTAGCTCTTACGCTTTTAGGTCCAGAGACCTTGACTAGTGCCTAACGGCCCATCTCAGCTCCTTCTCCAATCCAGCTTGTGGTTCTGGAGCACTTGGATCTCAGTTTTCTGGGACTGTCTGTGTCAGATATGAAGATTGTCATATTTTCGGCTCCAATACATTTTTTGAGTGCACTGGATCCAAGCATGTAGGAGCTGGATGACTGTGAGCTGTAGTGTCAATGTCACATCCAAGGCTTTGTCAGAGCCATCTCTGTCCCTCTGAGACTTGGTATTGGACAACTCAGCTCTAACATTTGGCTTGGGTGGACTGCTTTCTGGTCAGAGGGAGTCAATGGTCCAGAAACATGTCTTCTCGTAGTCTTCTGTCTCCTTCTTCCTGGAGTACTCTGTCTTTGAGGTGGTGGAGAGAGTGTTCTCTGCTTCTGCAGGATGGATGGTTTCAAACCCCTAGGATCTGCCCTCTGGATCCTATATATCTTTGTGCCTTGAGCCTCATCACACTACTGCACAGGGACAGTCAGACAGTTTCCAGGCTACCCAGCAGGGTATACTTATTTCTTCCGATACTTCTCTGGAACATCCTGTGATGCCCCTGTACTAGACCAGTAATCAGGGAGCCTCAATCCTCACCACTGGCAACAGTGGGAGATGTGCACACTGGGAGGATGACAAGTACACACACGTTAAAGTGCAGTTTCCCTTAAGGGGACACAGAGACTACAGTCAGTCTGGGGCTGGTTTCTCCCTTTTCCACAAGATCCCCAATGAGACTGCCCACCGGCACACCTACAGAGTTGAGATCTCAGTTGAGTGACCAAGCCAAGACCTCCAGCACCCTCTCTGTCCAACCAGTGCTTCATGTCCCTGCCCAAGTAGCTGACACACACACACACACACACACACACACACACACACACACACACATACACACACACACTTAGGGGTTTGATTTATACGCGCACACACACCCGGGAAAGGGTGGCACAGATTTATTAGCTATGCCCCCTTCTGCCCAGACTATGAGATAATTTCGCCTGCCACCAATCACTCCTTATCAGATAGTTTAAAGGCCTTAGCAAAGGGTGTCTAATCCTACTATGTAATGTTACTATAAATCCAAATGGTAGTTTGACCAAGCGCCAGGCTATTGGAAGTGGCCTGTACAGTGTCACCAAATAGATATGTAAGTACTCCAACAGCTTGAATATCTCTAAACAGACCAGCCACAATGAAAGGTTTAAATATATTTAATAGTAAATAATAAGAGAACAAAACAATACTCAATAAATCATCACAGTAACTTCAGAATTCAAAATCATAGGAAATTTTTAAAACAAAGTTGCAGGACAATCTCAAATAAATAAAGAAAACATCTAAGCTGTACTTCACTATATTCCTATCTGAATCTAAAAGAGTTACTATGTGCTAGAAACTTACTTATAGCAAGCAAAGGTGGTGAATGAGTCTTCTAGCTGATGTTGTCAGGTCAAAAGACAGATATAAAATGTTCTCTCTCTCTCTCTCTTCCCCTCTCTCTCTCAGAGAGTTCTTAAATTAATATCAGATATTACTACTGGGTTAGCTTCGATGACATCACTTTTTGTCACCTGATGTTAGTTCCCAAGCTAAACTCCCATTGTCAGAAACTATCAGCATTTTAGCATCTCCCTGTGAAAAATATATATCTGTCAGATCTTTGCAACTGCTGGAACACATAAAACAATAAACACTTATCAAACAATGCAGAAGGCACCCTAGTTTTAGACATCCTGTCTCCTTGCTGCATTACTGACTTTTATAGCACAACCATAAAACAATTTAATTTCAACTAATTTCTTGAAGTTTTACATGTTAACCCTCTATGTTCTAGTTCCCACTGTTAAAACACATACATTTACACAATTACAATAGTTTATATACATTTCTGTTCTAAGCCAGAAGGGCATGCTCTGATTACATTTTAGCTCAGTACATAACATACAGTTTTAAAGCAGTTGTAACACAAGCATCTTACATGAAGCACGTTGGCATTCACAAATGACACATAACCACTTACAAAATCCCAGATAGCGGGACTGGCAGTATCTCCTTCTCTCACACGTCTATATAAATCATATCAATATCCTCGAATGACATATAATTATTTACAAAATTCCAGATAGCTGGGCTGGCAGTATTTCCCTTTGTCACACATTCCACTGAAGAAGTCCCTAGGAAGAGAAGAGAAAGTGAAAGAAGAGGCACTTAAGATGCCGATTTTGATGAGTGGGAAGGGTCCCCAAAATCACTAACTGATGACGTTTCTTTTGGAGACATCCTGGAAATCCTCAAGCAAAGGGGTGGTTGGTCTACCAGTAACCCTTCCCAAGAGGAATCAGTATTCATGGAGCCTTTAGGTCTGGCCCATTTACATTCTGGGTGACTCCACCTGCCAATGAGCTCATTCATTTGATCTCTAGGTGGGTGTGGAAAGAACCAAACTCTGTTGAGCTGATTCCCAAGAGACTAGAGAGGTTCCTGGCATCACCAAAAGGAAGAGAGTTTGGCACAAGTACCAGAAGATACCATAGTCATAGCAACAGCCACAAAGACTGGACTTGTGGAACAGAGTTCATTTGCCTGTCTGCCTAATGGGGAGTCCAGGGCACTGGACAAATTTGGGAATTGTGTATATGCTTCAGCGGCCTTTGCAGTCAGGTCACTGAATTATTTGGCACACTTCACTAGATTACAGATTTGATTAAAGAACTCTCCCAATCCCTCTCTGGAAAGATACTTTCAAGGCACAGAGCTCTATTGCATCACAGTTGGTGACCTTACAGCTGATCACAGATTCCTCAATGAGGCTCATTTCATATGCAGCTGAAGGTACCTCAAGGGAGGTGGGTTCAGGCATTTCCATTAGGAGACATGCCTGGATGCACCTGTGTGATTTTGCAATGCCCTTCAAGTCCTCTTTCATTAATGCACCCTTTGATGGAAGTCCTTTGTTTATCCCTAAAGTAAAGGAGTTTCTCTAGGAATCAATGAGGTGGTCAAAAAATGTGGTTCAGAAAGTCCAAGGGTGTTTTCCAAGATCCACGTGGAGATAAAGTTCCCCTCTCTGCCCATGAGGGAACTAAAGGAATATGTTGTCCATGCAGCAGAGGAGGTCTACTGAACTAGGGGTCTAGAGATTCCTTCTCTGGCAGACCCTATAAGCGATCCTGAAAGGAGACCTGAGAGACAGTTGGGGGTCATCTTTCCCTGAACCAGAGAACCTGGCTAGACATTACAAGAGATGCATGGGTGCAGATGATTATTTCCAGAGGTTATGTAATTCATTTTTCCCTACACCCTCCTTCAACATTACACAAAATTACCTATGTTCTACCCAGTCAGAGGAAGCAGCAGTTCTAGAAATAAAAAAGCTGCAAGAAAAAAAAAAAGAGTCATCCAAAAGGTCCCCCTAGACCAGACAGAGTCTAGAACTTAGTCAAGATTGCTTTTAGTACCAAAGAAAATGGGACTGGAAGCCAATTTTGGATTACAGCAATCTGGAAAATTGGTTCCATATACAGAGTTCCAGATGGTCACAGTTCAGTCCATTTTGCTTTTCCTGCACAAGGATGACTGGATGCCCTCAATAGGTCTTCAGGATGTGTATTATCACATAAAAATGAACAGACAATTCAGGAGATACCTACACTTCCAGCTGGGAGCCAGTCATTACCATTTAGAATACTGCCCTTTGGCCTCACCACAACACTCAGGATTTCACCAAATGCATACCATTAGTAGCAGCTCACTTAAGACTGTAGGGATTCCTGGTGATTCTGTACTTTGATGACTGCCTCATGACTGCTCCAGCCAGACATCTTTTTGCAAAACCACAAGACTATGTACTCCAGATTTGCTCTCATCTAGGAATTACCATCAACCACAACAAATACCAATTAGAACCATTTCCGATATTAGAGTTTATAGGGGCCTTGTTCAACACAGTATCAGTGCAGCCTCTCTTCCCTTGACAATGATACAAAATATTTGATTTGAAGTCAAAAAGATAGTTCAGAATTCTTCTGTATCAGCTTGATTGATTCTACAAGCCTTGTGATCAATGTCTGCTGTTAAGTTCTAATTCCGCTAGCAAGCTACCATATGTGAATTCTTTAATGGACATTAGCAACTCAGTGGTCTTTTAATTTCTCCAAGTCTTTTGGGTTTCTAATACCATGATGGGAATGGACTCCATTCCTAAGTCAAAGTACGATTAAAGTTCATTAAATTAGTATTGATTCACTCTTTGATGTTAGCCAAAAGTGCTCTTCGCAGCACCCGCAATGTGCCCAGTAATGACTCCTTCTGCAATTCTTAAGGTGTTACATGAATTGGTATCATATCTAAATATGATTGTAAATTCTTTTTCATAAGACCAGTTGCTCCTACTACTATTGGAACTGTCTGGGTATCTTTCTTCGACATGGCTCTCATTTCTGTCTGCAGATCGAGGCATTTTATGACTTTGTGTCTCTCTGTATGCAAGACACTGTAGTCACTTGGTGTGGCGATTTCAATGATCAATGCTACTTTTATCTTCTTTTCTTGGACCACTATATCCAGTTTTCTAGCATCTATCCTTTGGACTGTTGATATTGGGTGATCCCATATGATGTAAACTTCATCACTTTCTATGATTCTCTGTTGCTCATGTTTCCAGTAATTTTCAGCCACTTCGATACCATAATGTTTGCGCAATCTCCGGTGTAACAATCTCGCCACCTTATTATGCCTTTCAGTACACAGTCCCTCTGCCATAAGAGAGTCGCAGCCAGCAATAAGGTGTGTGACTGTTTCCAGTTCGGTTCCACAAAACCTACATATTTCTGTTTCTCCCACATGGTCAGTAGACTTAGTAAACCAACGTGTATGTAGCCCACTATCTTGGGCTGCCAATATTAACCTTTCATTTCTTGATGTAAATTCACCTCTCCTTAACCATTCCTGCATTCGTTCTTGATCAACATGAGGCTCTTCCAGAAGTTTTCTATACTTGCAACTATATTTATGTTTTTTCCACATTTCTTGCCCTCTCATCTGATCCTTCACATTATATTCTTTCTTTTGTTTTTTAGCACATTCAGTTGCTGCCTGATTTTTATCCACTTCTGGTTTGATTTCCATTCCTGCTTGACGTCGATATGCTTCTGCTATATTAAGCAGAGATGTCATCTTAGATTTATTATCCTCATGTTTCAAAACTTTCACCACATTTGGATCTTGCAAGGTCAGTAGATACATGTGGAGTCCCACAATTGCAGATCTATACATGTAATCAATTTTAAGGAGGCCCATCCCTCCCTCAGAACGTGGAATATATAATATTGGTATGCACTGATTTTTATAAATCATTTGGTGAGCATGAATCATCCTTCTTATTTTAATATCCAATATATCCAACACTTTTTGGAGCCAGTCAGTCACTCCAAAACTATAAGTTAGGACAGGAAGAGTAAATTGATTTATAGCTTGGATCTTGTTCCTAGATGTAGGGCGGCCACTGTGGTGCAGCAGTTAGTGTTGCCACCTCACAGCAAGAGGTTCTCCGGTTCGATCCTCGGCTGGGGTGCCTTCTGTGCGGATTCTGCATGTCCTCCCTGTGGTTGCGTGGGTTTCCTCCGGGTGCTTCGGTTTCCTCCCACATTCCAAAAACATGCTGCAGGTGGATTGGACACTCTAAATTGGCCCTAGATGTGAGTGCATGTGTGTGTGTGTGTGCCTTCTGTGGAAGGTTGGGCGCCGGGCTGGTAAATTGACACAGTAAAACTCCACTGCCAATCATGAGCGGTGATCCGCTGTGACGACCCCTAATGACCCCTCACCGGGAAAAGCCGAAAGAAGAAGAAGAAGGAGAAGATCTTGTTCCTAGGTCTGAATGCTGTTTTCAGGATAAATTTAAGTCTTATAAAGTACTCCTTACTAAGCTTTATTCACATTTGTTCATGTTTTATTGCTGATCCTTCATCAGTTCCCAAGTATTTATACACCCCCCCTTGCTCAAGTTCTTTTATATCACATTCTTGCCCCAAACTGATGTTTTCCTGGTGCTGCAATTTTCCTTTTTTAAAGGTTGCTTTTGCACATTTGTCAAGACCAAATGACATTCCAATATCATCTGAAAAGTTTTGACAACCTGTAGCTGTGCTTTCAATTCCTCATCTAATGAGCTCTACAATTTTAAATCATCAACAAAGAGACGATGAGAAGTCATTATACTTTGTTGTTTTCTAGAAGCCAAATTATAGCCATGACCTAAGCTGTTAAGTAAACAGCTTAATGGATTAATGGCAAGGCAAAATAGCAACGGTGACAGGGAGCCACCCTGAAATACCCCCCTTTGGATTTTTATCCCTGGGATAATAATCTGTCCTCTATCATGGCTTAATTGCAAAGTGGTCTGCCACTGTTTCTTGGTTACTGTAATGTAATCAATCAGTGTAGGATGTACCTTATATATTTTTAAGCACTCTTTTATCCATGAATTTGGGATACTATCAAATGATTTTTTTATAGTCAATCCATGCCATACTTAAATTCTTCCCTTTCTTACAGTTCTCCACTATAACTTTATTTAACAACAAATGATCCTTTGTTCTATATGACTTTCTTTTATTGCCCTTTTGTTCTACTGCCATAATTGAGTTTTCTTCTAAATGACTATAAACTCTGTCGGCATCAGTCCCGGTGTATAGTTTATACGTTGTCAGAAGACAAGTTATTGGTCTATAATTTTTAGGGTAGCTTGCAGGTTCACTCTTAAGTAAGAGCATTGTTTTTCCTGTTGTTAACCAGTGTGATGTCTGTTCTGGGTGTGCATATAAATAGTTCTTACTCATGGCTAGATCCTCATGTAAAGAAGTTAATACTTTAAGCCAAAATTAAGTACTGCATCTGGGCCTGGGGTTTTCCTATTAGAGGCTTTTCTCAACTTTGTTTCAATCTATCTGGCTGTTATTTCATCTCATTTCATATCCTGTACCTTTAAACTTCTTATTCTTTCTTGTACTTCTTCTATCCATTTAGCATATTTGTTCTTTTCCACAAGAACTTCATAGATACTTCTCCAAAATGTATCTACTTCCTCTTTTTTTCGGCGGTCTATCAATTCCTTTTACCTTATTTCCCAATTCTCTATAAAACTTTTTTGGGTCATCAGTAAATAGCTTATTTTGTGCTTTTCCCTTATAGTTATCTTTATATCTTCTGAGTCTTTCCGCTTGTTTTGAAATTTTTATTTTATCTCCAATAGTGCATAATAGATCCTGGTCTGTTCTAATACTGCGCATTGCTTTTATCACATCTATTTTTCTTAATATTTTTGTCGATCTGTTCCCTCTCCTATAATCTTCTAACAATGACACTTCTTGTCTTAGCTGATTTATAGTTTTCTCTATTCAATATTTCCATGATGGTATTTGCTTTCACCCCCCCCTTTTCCCTCACTACCCTATGTTCCTGCGGTAGAATTTTATCAGTTATTAATTTAGCAGCACAGTAATATATTCTTTTTATTTCTGTTATATCACATGGATCTCTATGGACAGTCCTAATTACTGTGTTCATTTGTTTTATCAAGCTTCTGACTTTTGGGGTTTTATTAACCTTCTGCAGTCTAATTCTCTCATTGATCTTGATATATCTGTCTTTCTCTATTAAATCAAGCAACTCTTCTCTTAACTCCTTTTCTTCCATACTGAGGGCACATCCCTTGTTTTCCATTTCCTGCAGGGATTCTATAGAAAGTTCTATAACATCTTCTTGTGGCACATTCTCTTCAGTTTCATCATGTGTCATCTGTTGTTTTGTCATATGGAAACGCACTGGCCTATCACTCCTCAACATTGACTGCATCAAAGTTTCCACAGTTTCCTGTTCCTTTCCTTCCTGTCTAGCTTCAAGTCAACTTTTATACCGGTTTCCTGTGGAAGGCTCCAAAATATCTTGATATGGCACCTGACCTGTTGTTTCCTACTAGTGGTCCATATACATCAACCTATGTCCACTCAGATCAGAATAATTCAGGCATGCAAAAAGTACCCATTGTGGTGAATTCGCTCAAATCAAATTTTACAAGGTTGTCCCATCATTCTTCCTCAGTCCAGGGCCATAGTGAACACGAATGCTTCCCATATTGGGTGTGGGGGGTGCACTTCTGGAGAAAGACAGTCTAAGGCTCATGGTCCCCCAAAGAGGCCAACATGCATATTAATGTCCTAGAAATGAGAGCATTAGTTCTAGTGTTGCAGACTTTTCAAGACTCTCTCCCTTCCAGGACTATTGCAATTCAAATGGACAATATGTCAGTGGTATGGTACATCAACAAAAAAGGAAGGACCAGTTCCTACCCCTTTTGTGGAGGAGCTCTGAGAGTGTGGCAGTGGACATTCACATCCTATCAATTTCTGATAGCAATGCAGATTCTGGGGAAATCAAACATGATAGCAGACAAGTTGAGCATGTCCATTTTGTCACTTTATGAATGGTCTTTCAACATGAGAGTTGCAGAAAAGATATTCTGCCAATGGGGCCAACCCTGCTGTGACCTCTTTGCATCTCCTCTCAATAACAAGTACAGCAGGTTCTTTGCCCTGATCCCCCCCATGGGTGATTTCACTAAGAGAAGCTCTCCTCCACCATTGGCCCTGCAGTCTCCTCTGTGCGTATCTCCAAGCCACTTAATCCCCAAATTTCTCCAGAAAGCATCTCAATTGAAGAACAAGGTCATCCTCATTGCTCCTTATTGGTCTCATCAGATTTGGTTCCTCTTTCTTTGGCCTTGTCTAATTTACCCTCCATGCATTCTGGATCCAACTCCAGACCTCCTGTCTCACTGACAGATATCATTCACCAGGACATTTTAGGCCTAAAGCTGACAGCATGGTTTCTCCACTTCAATTGATAGCCAGACAACCTCAGTCTCCTCTCCCATCCATCATATACTTTTACATTCCCATAAAGCTTCCACTAGGAAGATTTACAGAAGTAAATGGAAAACATTTGTTTTTTGGGTACAGCAAAAAGACAGTGACCCTCTTTCAGTACCAAATGCATAAAGTTCTTGAGTTTCTGGCTACAGTCTTTAATGAAGGGGCTAGTTCCCTAACTATTAAAGCACAACTTAGCTGGGATTTTTAATTTTCATATAGGACTTAACAATTCCACCTTAGCTTCCTCAAAACTTTGTAAGACCTTTATACAAGGTACCCTTCTTTTGAGACCACCTTTTAAAAATCCAACTCCACCATGGGATGTACATTTAGTATTACAGGCTTTGACTCAAATCTCCTTTTGAACCATCAGAAAAATATGAACTAAAGTTTTTAACCTGGAAAACTGTCTTTTTGATAGCCATATCCTCTGTTGAAACACTTTCTGAACTTCAAACCTTGTCTTCTAAGCCTCCTTATCTAATATTCCATAGAAATAGGGTAGCACTACGAACCAACCCTTCCTGTGTTCCTAAGATGGTGTCAGAATGCAACATAATTCATTCCATTAATCTATGAGTTTTCTTTCCAAGTTTCACAAACAAAGGAGAATACATGATCTGATGTTGTCAATCTTCATTTATCCTTGACGTATGGGACTTGATTCCAAGTCTTGGAACTGGCCCGGCTGTTAAAACATCTTGCATGAACCAAAACCTCCTGAGCTAAGTCCCTACTCTGACTGCCTCTCTCTAAATTACCTCAGATCTTGCTTGCCGCTGTTCTCATAAAGACATGTCAGTTGAACTCTCTTTGAGCTAAGTGTAAATTGTATTATTTCTTCTACTAGTACATTACATTTTATTTAGTATTTATATTTTCTCAAGGTTTTCTTCTCCTACCCAGCTAGCTTTGCTTAAATCCTTTTCTCTTAATCTTAATCACTTCTTTGAGTGAGTGTACTATCCCCTTTCTGCCTCTTTACCATGTGGTATCTGTCCTACCTCTGGTAGTTCTTGACTTACCATTGTTGGTAGCCCTTCTCTCTTTCTTCTTTTTTTCTGTGTGCTTGTGGCTTTGTAGTGTGTGTGCTTCTGCCGTTGATCGTTTTCCCAATCAACAAGGCAGATAAGAGCAAGGGTATGACTGGTTTCAAACAATGTTCTTGTTGTGGCAGAAAAATGCCAAATTCTCATGGCCATTATTGTGTTCATTGCTTAGGCCCATTGCACTTACAATAGCAATGCGATTGCAATTTAGTCAGACAACAAATGTCAGTAGTCTGGTACATCAACAAGCAAGGTGGAACCAAGTCTTAACCCCTCAGTCAAGAAGCCCTCAGAGTGTGGCAATAGATGATCTCTTCAAACTGCTTTCTTGTAGCAGCTCATATCCTGGGGAGCTTGCATGTGATAGCAGACAAATTGAGTGGATGCATCCTCTTGCCTCACAAGTGGTCTCTCAATCCCAGAGTGGTGAAGGAGATTTTCCATCACTGGGTCCAGCCTTGCTGCAACCTATTTGCATTCACCCAGAACATCAAGTGCAGCAGCTACTTTGCCCTAATCCACCCTCAGGGAGGAGTCCACAAGAGATGCTCTCCTTCACTATTGGCCCTCAGGACTACTCTGTGCCTCTCCCCATTCCTTTAATACCTCTTTTCTTAAAGAAGGCCATAAGGTTAAAGAGCAAAGTGATTCTCATTGCCCAAGTTTTCCCTTGACAAGTCTGGTTCCCATTTCTTTGGCCTTACCTACTTCAATGTCCATGGACACTGGACCCAGCACCAGATCTCTTGTCCCATCCTCAGGGACTAGTTCACCCCAGCCTGAAAAACCTCAAGCTTACAGCTTGGTTGTTCCAGTTCCATTGATTGTCAGGTGAAATAACTTATTTTCCACAGTTCGAAACATTTCACTAGCTTCCCATAAACCTTCCACAAGGAGACCACCTCAGCAAATGGAAAAGATTTTCCTCATGGGCATGTGATAATAAGCTTGATCCTTTCTCGGCATCAGTTGAAGAAGTTTTGCAATTTTTGTCTATGCTCTTCGAACAAGGAGGTTCTTCTTCTACCATCAGAGTTCAGTTTGCTGCCATTTCTAATTTCCTTAATGGCTTTGAAGAACAGTCTTTAATTTCACATAGAATGTGCAAGGTTTTTCTAAAGGGAACCTTAAGGTTAAAGCCTCCTTATAGGGAACCCCTCCCTCCCTCCCTTGGATCTTGCTATGGTTTTGCAATCGTTGGTCCAATCCCCCTTTGAGTTGTTGGCTATGTGTGATTTGAAATTTCTTTCATGGAAGACCATTTTCTTAATAGCCATTACATCCGCTAGGAGGATTTTAGAGATTCATGCATTATCCTCAAATCCTCCAGATTTGATTTTTCATAAAGGCAGGGTATCGCTAAGACCAGTCCATCCTTTCTTCCAAAGGTCGTATCTGAAGCTAACATTAATCAAGCCATTGAATTGCCAGTATTCTTCCCTATTTTTTCTAATAAGGGAGAATACTGCTTACATTTATTGGATGTTCACAGACAATTGCATTTATTCCTTGACAGAACTAAAGATTTCAGAAAATTGGGCCAGTTACTTGTTTCCTTTTCAAGTCCTTCCATGGGTAAATCAGTTTCAGAGGTCACAATGTCTAAGTGTTTAAGAGAATGCATTACCTTTGTCTACAACAAGAAAAACCTCCAACTGACAGCCCCACTTAAAGCATACGCCACAAGAGCTATAGCCACATCTGCTGTTTTCCACTCTAAGATTTCCATGGATGACATATGTGGAGCAGTGATGTGGGCTACTCCACATACCTTTATTGCACAATACAAAGTGGATCTGGTATTCAGGGGAAGAGCGTCATTTGGTTCTATGGTGCTCATGAATATCCTTTCATAAGGCCTCCAAAGATACAAGGTAGCTGGGGACTCTATCCCATACGTCAAGGATAAATACAGATTGACAACATCAGATAAAGAAGCTATGTACTCACCATAACATTCCATCTGTGTTGTCGATCTTCATTTATCCTTGACACCCCACCCTCCTTCCCCCTCCTTCAGAATCCTTCAGGAATGGATCTTAGTCCTGGTTATTTATTTTTTCATGTATGACCTTGGACATAGCCTCTTCAGTGGTTATAGTATTACCTTTCCTGGTCTTTCCTTATAGCTGCAAACTCAATGTAGTTAATTTAGAAAGAGGCATTCTGGGTAGGGAGTTAATTCAGGAGATTTTGGTTCGCTCTAGCAGTTGTAACAGCAGAGCTGGTTCCGAGTCTCAGAACTGAGTCCCATAAATCAAAGATAAATGAAGATCGACAACACAGAAGGAACATTATGGTGAGTATTTAACTTCTTTTTATATTTGCTGGACGTTCACAGACAATCACATTTGCATTTGCATCGAACAAGGAATTTCAGAAAAACAGACCGATTTTTTTTCTTTTGTGGAGTCAAAATTGGGGAAGCCATTTGCAAAAGTAACTTTAGCTAAATGGTTGACTGACTGCATATCCTTTGTTTATAATAACTTGGGCTTGTCTTTGCCAAAATCTTTGAGAGCCCATTCAACCAGATCCATGTCAACATCCTCAGTATTTTTATCCAGGTCTTCCATGGACGATATCTGTGTGTCTGCAACTTGGGCTAATCCTCATACCTTTATTACTCATTAGAAATTGCAAATGGTCTCGTGGGGAAGAGCTCCCTTCGGCTCAACAGTATTCAGGAATATCCTTCCTTAGATTCCTCCCGGGATTCAGGTAGCTGTATATGCTGTCCCAATTGTTGAGAAATTAATAAAAATTGACAACATTCAATAAAGAAGTTATGTACTCACCATAACATTCCATCTGTGTTGTCCATTTTCATTCTTCTTCAACTCCTGTCCCTCGAACCCCCTACCATTTTGTTTCTGTCTTCTGGAAGGACAGGAAGACAATAAGAGAACCAGTGTTTCTACCTTTGAACTCCAGGTATTGGTTTCTTATCCTAGTGTTCTAAGGTTCTATGAAACTATGAGGGCAGCGAAGAAGATCTGAGATGTGATAGGTGACTAGAGCATTATGGGTAAGGTAGAGCTTGAGTGTTTCCAATATCCACCCAGTACACCAGCTTTCAAAAGCTCAGATTCCCCTATCTCTCTATTTTCCTGCGACAGTTGATTGGCTGAGCATATCCTGAGAATGATGCTTTCATCTACCACAAGAACTTGAGAGTTCAGTCTTTTTTCCTCCATCCAAAGAATAACTTCCTCTGACTTTTCACATGATCCAGTGCTGATTTTTTCTGGGTTACTGCTCAGATAATCTCCATTTGGGAACTCCTTCCTCTTATTTTATTATTAGATGCATTATTATATTTTTATTTTTATATTTATAAAATATATATATATATTTATTTTAATATTTTATTTCTGTCAGTGTTTACAGTAATTCCGCTTTGAATTTTTGCTTGTATCATTGTTTTATTTGGCTTTTAATCTTTGATGAATATATATTTTTACTGTTTCTGAGAAATGTTTTAAGTATTTTTCTCAGAAGTGTAATGTATATGTGTGCTGTTAGTCACTAGGATCTGTCTTGTGCAGTAATACTCATCTTTACTGTTGTTACGCTGCTTTATTTTCATCTTTTTACTGGAAAATATTGCAGAACTTGGATTTTTTTCAGTATTTAAACATTATTTACTATATGTTTGGCTCTGCTGCGTGTGTTTTTAAGATCAAATCATGATTGTACCACTAATGAAGTTATTTGAATGTACTGGAGATTTTACTCTCTCTGAAAAAATATAGTCTAAATTTCTATTATACACTATTTTATGGCAGTTTAATGTGGCTAAAGTAAGTGGAATTTATTGTAACACTGGTTTGGCACATTGGTTGCTTTGGTGTTTATATGTCGTGTACTGCATTTTTTTAACTTCTGTCAGTTGTAAAATAATTCTGAATACAGTTCAAACTGTTTCTTGTGATAACAGGACAGCTCAGCAAAGTTTAGCTGCATGAGCATATACTTATTGCTAGAAACTTTTAAGTGCTTATTGTGATACAGTAGCCAGTGCAGTCAGTTTATTATTCTGCCTGGAGTTCTTTCTCTCTCTCCCGTAACTGGAGGGATCCTAACTCTGGTACCCTACCCCATGAAATCCAGTTGAAACTAAACAGAAAAAAAAATATGCTTCAGCCTATGGTTAGTGATTCTGTAATGGTCACTGTTTGGCCTGCAGACCACTTGCCTTTTTGTCCATCTCCCTCTTGTGTAGCTTTGCCAGTGTTAAGGTACCCAGTAACTTTAATATGGCTCAGTTCATCAGAGAATAAAAATAATTTCCATTATTGCAAAGAGAAAGACATACATGGAAGACTATAAAATTAAGGTTTTTTTTTTTGTATAAAATCTTTTTATTTCCTTTTTTTTTGTGAAAACAGATAAAGTTAAACATAACAATATTAATAGACAGGTAGTAATATGACCAGAGAATACGCTAAATAATAAAACATAAATGCAAAACAGTAAGAACTATTTGCCTCCTCAAAGTACCGAATACTGGATTTTTTATACTTTTATTTCATTAAAAATAACATTATTGTAACAGTCATAGATAACAACAGACCAAGTAAAAATGAACACTACAGCATTAATTTTGCTAAGATCTCCTGACTACTTGTTTATGGCTTTTCATATTAGGCATGAATTCCAAATTCCATAATAGAACTTTCTTCCCAGAACAAATCTATATGCATTTCTTCCTCTGTCAGCAGTAGCTAATATTAGTCAGGAATCAGATCAACAGATACACACTGGATAACATTCAGGAATCCAACTTGTTATGAAAGCATATCAGTAATGAAATGCATATACTAATATTTTCCCTTTCCCTGCACTTCACCCTTCACATTTCCCCATTTCATGCTCTAACGTACTACTCAAACTATAATATTTTTCTATGACTGGACAATGACTACAAATCGTCAAATGAATGGACACCTTTTTACTTGCTGTCAGACATTCTTCACATGCTGTTTCTTTCTGTCCCTGGCATGAACAATTACATTTGTTTCAGAAATAGTCTTATTTGCAATAAAAACATGCCTACATCTTAATGGAACAAAAATACACTCTGATTACTGTAAATAGTCATTAATAGAACAATCTCTACTACATGTATTTTCACATTCCTCTTTTCCCTTGTGTAGATTGACACTTGATTTGCATCTTCAGCTGTGCTATGATTTTTATCAACAGTGGTCAGTGGTAACAATTTAATTCTTTCATTTGCTGTGTAACATCATATGCAGCGGTAGTGTTGTCGCCTCACAGCAAGAGGTTCTCCCATTCGATTCTTGGCTGGAGTGTCTTCTGTGTGGAGTCTGCATGCCCTCCCCACGGTCGAGTGGCATTCGAAAGACTTGCGTGGATAGCCGTTCCTTCATTGAAGTTTGGGCGTCGAGCTGGCACCTTGGCACTGTAAAAATCTACTGCCAATCATTAGCGGACTGGAGTTCCGCTGTGGTGACCCCTAACCGGGAAAAGCCGAAAGAAGAACCCATTTGCTGTGTAACACCATTTCTAGATTCAAAAATTTTAAAATGCAGGCTTTTACCATAAAAAGAATAAGGTCTAACAGTATAATTATAATAGCTATAAGCATAAAAAAACTTTAAAAATTCATCTTTTCCATTCATAGAAAGATAGTTAACCATGCCAGTTGGGAACTATCAGCATTTTGGGATGCAAAAATTCAGAGACTTTCTGAATTAGTTCTAGGTGACTACATGTGGCACCAGTGTTATCAGGAGTAAAAAAGTGACACTCTGGTGAGTGTGCACATACCTCCTTTAGAGGCAAGGATAAAATTGAGTGCCATGTGGTTCTGGAGTACCACACTGAGCGTTGCAGTTGGTTATTTGGTTGTCAAATTAATAGAAGTGGAACTACTGAATATTTTCAAGAACTTGGATACGTTTCTAAGCTGTCAGATGGATTTTCCCCACCCCATAAGCAGGTATAAAAAACTCTTCCAGAAATAACCCCATCACCAAAATCCATGTGAGCAAGCCCTTTAAAAGCAGTTTTGTACATCATTATGATAAACCCAGGAGGTATCTATTCTTTCATCTGGGTTAAGAAAGCCTTTAGTGTCTGTCTTGTGATGAGCATTATGACATTATGAATATTTTCTCCAGGTAAAGTAGCTGCATGCAGCAGACAGATGGCTCAGAAATCTGAGTAGATACAACATCAAACTATTAAGGTACCCAATAAATTTTATACAATAATACCAAAACCTGCTCCAGGGGGAAATGAGGCCAATGAATATCCAAGTATAACCAAGTCTGTCTAAAGTCAGAAACACTCGTAGATGTAAAAACACTCCTTTATTAACGCAGACAATTCTCCCAGTAAAACACGTTTTCGTTGCTGAATGCAACTTCTTCAGACATCATACAAAAAGTTTTCACGTTGCTTAAATACATTGAGTAGCCAACCCTCTAAATAAAACAATTAAGTAATTAAAGCAACAAACCCTAAACATGTTATACCATAGTGCTATAGATAAATCAGCTAAGCACAAAAAGCTTATATTAACACTGCACTAATATGTTGGTGAATAAATGAATAGTAATACAGAATTTTATACAAAAATTTATACGCATTATTAAAAAATATATATATAAAAATATATATGTATATATATAAAATAAAAATAAAATATATATATGAAATATACATTAATGTATTAAACTAAACTTGCCTTTAATTTTAAAATAGGCTTGATAGAAATATAATCGTTCAAGCCTGGTTTTTTATTTGATTCCAGGGAAATTTGCCAAAAAGTTTCCCTTTGTTCCAACTTGGCCTGCCATGGTCCTCCCCTAGGGTCCCTGTATATACTTTCCAGAACAAAAAATTTGTATCTAGCTGTAGGGCATGTGGATATATGTTTGTACAAAGCATTATTGTTGTTTTCTTTTTGTACATCATACATATGTTCATATATCCTACGTTTGAGACTTCGCTCAGTTTTGCCCACATAATATGCTGGACATTGAGTGCATATAGCCAGATATATAACCCGTTGGCTGTTACAATTATAATATGCCCTAGCTTTGATCACTCTATTCAGGGCTGAAAGGGTTACTTGTTCGTCATGTAAGATGTGGGAACATTGAGCACAAGTCCCACATCTATAGGTACCCTTACGTGTACGTGCGGATTTATTCTGAGTAGGACCATGTTCCAAAATACTCTTTATGTTTTTCCCTTTACTGTAAACTGTTCTCATACTTTTGCCATGTAAATTGGGCAAGTCAGTAATTTCTAAAAATGTATTCCATTCCTGGGAAATAATGTCCTTGATGTAACTAGAATTGGTACTATATTGTGTAATGAAGGCTTGCTGGAATTCTAAATTGTTGTCAATGTTGTCCTGACCTTGAGAAATGATCCCTGACCCTAGCACCGGGATAAATCTATCCCTTCTACCAGCCATTACCTGATCCCTGATGTTGTTAATGAAATCCTCCGGGTAACCCCTGTCCCGAAACATAATGCTCAATTTTTGACATTCTAATAGAAATTGTTCATCGTCAGAGGTCATCCGTGATATTCTAACGAATTGCCCCTTGACGATACCCCTTTTTTGGTACATAGGGTGTAGACTTTTGAAATGGATATAGCTGTTAGAGAAAGTAGGCTTTCTATATACAGTAGATTGAAATCTTCCTTCCCTGTCTACACTAAGCAGGACATCCAAGTATTCTACCCTATTCTCGTGGACTTGATGTGTAAATGTAAGAAAATCTGTAGTGGAGGCCAAGTACTCCATAAATTCCTGAATAAGGTTGTCTGGTCCTGTCCAAAAAATACAGATGTCGTCGAGAAACCTATAATAGGCAACCCAGTATTGTTTGTAAGGACTATTCAGTACATATTTACTTTCCCAAATGGACAGAATAATCTATCAGCATTTTGGGATGCAAAAATTCAGAGACTTTCTGAATTAGTTCTAGGTGACTACATGTGGCACCAGTGTTATCAGGAGTAAAAAAGTGACACTCTGGTGAGTGTGCACATACCTCCTTTAGAGGCAAGGATAAAATTGAGTGCCATGTGGTTCTGGAGTACCACACTGAGCGTTGCAGTTGGTTATTTGGTTGTCAAATTAATAGAAGTGGAACTACTGAATATTTTCAAGAACTTGGATACGTTTCTAAGCTGTCAGATGGATTTTCCCCACCCCATAAGCAGGTATAAAAAACTCTTCCAGAAATAACCCCATCACCAAAATCCATGTGAGCAAGCCCTTTAAAAGCAGTTTTGTACATCATTATGATAAACCCAGGAGGTATCTATTCTTTCATCTGGGTTAAGAAAGCCTTTAGTGTCTGTCTTGTGATGAGCATTATGACATTATGAATATTTTCTCCAGGTAAAGTAGCTGCATGCAGCAGACAGATGGCTCAGAAATCTGAGTAGATACAACATCAAACTATTAAGGTACCCAATAAATTTTATATGACACAGTTCAGTAGAGAATAATCTGTTTTTTTTTTTTTGCAAAGAGAAACACGTACGTGGGAGTCTAGGAAATCAAAGTCCTGTCTACTTGAATGACAGAATACTGGATTTTTTATACTTTCTTTCATTACAAGCAACATTATTGTGCACCAATATGTTTGCTATCTGAGATCTCATGACTATATACTAAAGAACATTCAGAAATCCATCTTGTTATGAAAGCATATTAGTAATGAAATGCATACACTTGACATTGTCTCTTATCAATAGTCCCCACCATTCACTCTGGAATTGGGGGGTTAGACAAATCCTTCTGGGTTGTTGTAGTACCTGGCACAGATATGGGAGAACCAAATCCTTTAAGTTCAGGAGAAGTCCGGGGTAAGAAACCCTTTGACAGACATAATACTCTGCTCCCGGATATTTTATCTAGTAGTGAAGTTCACAAGAAAAAAAAACAGAAGCTGATCATATCCCTGGCTGTGTTCTACATGAACTACAGAGTAAACTGGCACCTCACCTGTATTCCCTGTTCAGTCACAGCCTCACCTTTGGCTTTGTCCCTACCAAATGGTGCACTGCTGCAGTCATCCCTCACCACAAAGGAGGAGTGACTACAGACCTTGGGAACTATCGCACCATTAGCCTGATGAGTCTGATATGCAAAGCTATGGAGCGCATCATCATGGACCTAATAAACAAGGATATAGGGAGTCTCCAAACTCTTTTGTGAAGGGTAGATCATGCCTGCTCAACTTGGTCAACTTCTTTGAGTCAGTCACCAGAGCTATGGATGAAGGCAAGGTGGTTCATACAGCCTACCTTGATCTGGCCAAGGCCTTTGATACCATTTCCCATTCAGGAATCATAGAAAAATTCACTAAGCTAGGCATCAACCCCTATTTTATGAGGTGGGTTGCAAACTGGCTGACAGGTAGAACCCACAATGTGAAAGTAGCTGACTCCAAGCCAGACTGCCGACCAGTCACAAGTGGAGTCCTACATGGTTCGGTCCAGGGTCCTCTCCTGTTTGGTATCTACTTCTTTGAAGTCCAAGTCAACATGAAGGGACTCTGGCTGACAAAGTTTGCAGACGATTGCAAGTTGGGAACTATTATTAACACCCCAAGTGATGTTGACATCCTACAGAAAGACCTCACTGAGACCAACAGTTGGTGTCAGAACCATGGCCTTAAGCTCAATGCCAAAAAATGTGTCATCATTCCCTTTGAGAAAAAAACAGTTTACATGAATTACCACATCGATGGTAGTCCACTGAACACAGAAGACATTATATGAGATCTGGGAGCACAGGTTGACAGCAATCTCTCTTTTAACCACCACATTACCACTGTGGTCAGAAAGTCCTTCTATTTGGCACATCCCATTACTAAGGATTTTGCATCCAGGAAGAAAGAGGTCATTGTCTCCCTCTACACTTCCCTCATTAGGCCAGTCATTGAGTACAATGCCTCATTTGGCATGTACCTCACTAAACACCTGCAGCAACTGGAGAGGCCACAGATGTACTTCACAAAGAGGATCCTAGGCCTTAAATATTTCTCCTATATGGACAGACTCAGAAAACTCCAACTATTTTTTGTCTCATATCGCCTACTTAGAGGCGATCTCTGCTTCACCTAAAAAGCCATGTCTGACCCAGCTCTGTTAGAAATACTACATCTAAAGAAATCCCAATCCCTGCGCAACACATGCTCCAGAGACCTCAACCTCATTACCACAATCAACAGAGCATGCTGGAGGGACAGGTTCATAACCCAGAGGCTGCCCATGCTATGGAACAAACTTCCTATACATGTGAAGCAGAGCACCTCATTGGCCCTCTTCAAAAGAAATCTTGATGAATGGATGGGAAATAGAAAATTAACCCCAGGGATCACTGTCCAGTGACTTTACTTGACAGAGGCACTGGGAACTAAGGTCGGGTGGCACAATGCCAGGGTAATCCTATGGGCTAGGCTTGTAAAGGCTCCAGGGCCATTAGCCTAGTACACACTTATGAACCTATAACAACAGATAATCAGATTAGAGCTATTTGTAAGGTTGATGTGGTTGCAGACAATTAATTCTGGTGGTTGTGTTCCCATACATGACTCCAGTTCTAGTTTGACTAGAGATCTTTCTGTTGTTTCAGATAGTGATAAGGAATATGAAGAGGACAATGATGATTTCCTAGTTTACACCGTGTCCAGCCTCTCTGATTCTTCAAAAGGTGAACATGAGCTTAAGTCCAAATAAGTGTTCACTTTTCTTCAGATGTTTGCTAGATTTAGGGATTTTTTTGCTTGGAAGCAGTCGGGAACTACTCCAGAGCTAGGCAGGGTATATTAATTTATACTGGATGAGATGCCAGATTCTGTGCTGATCCTACCCATCTTACCAGCCTTGCAGGATGTTTATAAAGCTGCCTGCACCAGTATCTATTCCAGCAGTCTCTAAAAAGACTCTGAGAAAATATAGGCTGTTGTCGGACTTGACAGGTCTCTTTTTTCATTTGACTGCTGTCCCAAATGTGATCTCACCAGTTGTGTGCTTAAATAAAAAGTCCTTGGCTTTATCTAATCCAGCACTCCCCGTTAAAGAGGAAAAATGGTTAGATCTTTGGAGGAAAAGGATATCTTTTTCTAGTAATGTATCACTGAGTACAATGCCCTTTTCGTATGTACCTTACCAGGCATATCCAACAATTGGAACATCCTAACCAGACATATTCAACAATTGGGATGTCCACAGAGGTTCCTCACTAAATGAATACAGGGCAGACTGCCTCAAGGCCCTATCCCTGTATTCTGTCTTCTACAGGCTTTTGAGGGGAGATCTATGCCTGGCATACAGAGCATTGTCACACCCCACTCTGATGGAACTCCTGCATATCCAAGAAACAAATAGCACCAGAATTACCCGTTCTAAAGACATAAATTTTGTCTGTGATATAAATAGGACCTGCTGGAGAGATAGGTATGTATCCCAGAGACTACCCCATCTATGGAACAGTCTCCACATCCATGTGAAGCAGAGTCTCTCCCTAACCCAATTCAAATGCACCTTGGACAATTGGATGGGAAAACAGAAATAAATCCCTGGTTTGGTACCAATATCTCTAATGGACACAGGTAATCTGTATAGGTTCATCTCCCAGGCCCATGCTTACACTTATCAAGGGTATCAGAACTTGTCAGAGATTTGGGATGCATGGCTAGGCTTAAAAAGGCCCTTTTGGTCATTAGCCTGGTAAACACATATGAAGCTATGAACCTATCTAGCCTTTAGAATGTTAAATTATCAGTGCTATTGCGGACATTTATTTTACCATGTTAATACAGTTTGGGTGATTTTGCCATACCCTTACCTGCAGAGCAGAAGTCTTATATGAATGAAATTGCTTTTAATTTAACTCAGGTTTCGAAACATGTTTTAAGAGGTGTGCTCAAATGTATAGATGTAGTCTTGAGAAATGCTGCTTCTTGTATTACACCAGTATGCTTGTTTATGTAAGAAGAACTTGTCTGAAGATTTAAAAGATGAAATTATGAATGCACCTTTAAGTTCTAAATTGGTGATTGGGACCTCTATTAGATGAATTCTCAAACAATATGAGGATATAGGCAAATTAATGCACTGGATATCTAGGATATTTCATATACGCAAGTTTTCCCCAAGCAAGGCGTCTCCCTTCAAAGGGCAAACAAGCCAAACAAATGTCAGGGAGCCAAAAGAAAATGACAGAAGGATAATTCTTCAAAACCAGAAAAGAGGGGTTCCTTTCTGAAAAAGAATCAACAGTTTGCAAAGGAATGAGTATGGTGAGTCACAGACCATCCCTATCCCCCATCTTCTCTTCCTCCTTTCCCCCAGGCTCTCTCTCAACCCTTCATGCTGGCTGCAAGTAGTCTTAGACACATTGATTCTAAGAGTAATTCAGAGATGATACACCTGGCAGTGGATAGAAAATCTTCTCCATTTCAGGGAAATTCCCCCATACCCACCAGATCAGACAGGGTCGTTTCCTCAAGTGCTCCATCACATGGTAGAAGAAGGGGTCATAGAACCAGTGCTGGTGATACACAAAGGCAAGGGATATTACTCAGCATCTTTTTGGTACCAACAAAGGAGCACTCCTGAAGACCCAGCCTAGATTTGTCTTTTCTAAACAATATTAAAAGTACAAAAAGCAAAAATACATGACCACCAGTATTCGAAAAAAACGTTTAATCAGTAAAAGGTAAGCGCTTTCACACATATAGTTGTGCATCTTCAGACCAAAGAACAATCAAGCAGCACCACATTATATTTGGTTAACAAATACCTAATTAAACAATCAATGACATAATTAATTAAACTTTATTAAACATTAAAATACTCCATTTAAAAAGACCACGTGCCTTTAAAACAGGCTTAATGGAAATTTTTCCATTCAAGCCTGGAAATTTATCAGCCTGCATTTTTATTATCCAGTGTAATTCCTTACTCTCTGTAAAATTTCTTACATCACCACCCCTACTATTTGTTTGAATCAAATCTATTACCATAAATGTAAAAGAATGTAGAGTTCTCATTTCAATAAAATGCTTGGCTAGTGCATTACACGTGTCCCCCACATTCATACAATATGAATGTTCCCTCATTTGCTCCATCAGGGACCTATTCATTTTGCCAGTATAAAAACAAGTACAGGCACGGCAGCAAGCTAAATAAATTAAATTTCTTTGTTCGACAAGTAGCCCGTAGATTGAATCTATCCTCATGGTCTGTAACTGGATGTCTAAACACTGATAAACTATTAATCAAAGTGCAAAAATTGCAACTATTGCATCTATGTGTACCATAGCCTATAGTCAATGATTCAACATATTTATTTTTATTTTCTTTATAGCCAATTGCCTTTTTAGTGACTTCTTATTTCTAAAAACAATGTTTGGCTGTATACCCACTACTTTCTTTATGTCATCATCTATGTGTAGGATAGACCAATTAGATCTAACAATATTCAAAATTCCTGAAACATCACTCGTATAATGTATAGAAAGAGGAACATGTCTCTCTTGGGATCTAACTGTTTGAAAATTGTTTTGTGTAGGCCGGTCATTGAAATAGGCCCTACCCTTCCCTTGTCTTTGTTTTACACTCTCCCCAACATTATAGTCTATTTCAGCCTTTTTGTATCCCCTGGAACCAAGTTCTTGTTTAAACCTATCCATATCATGGTTAAATTTCTCATCATTATTATTTAATCTAGAGATATGCATACCCTGACCTCTCTTGATGTTTTTAAAAATATAATGTGGGTGCATGCTATCTCGTTGTAGCAGTGTATTTTTCCAACATGACTTCCTATATAATGTACTAAATCTCTGCAGATCATCCTTACGGACAGAAAAATCTAAGAAATCTATGTTCACATCAGAAAAATTATATGTAAAACATAAAAAATCAGTGGTGGTATTCAAGTGATTAACTAAATCTAACAGATCTAATTCTGAACCTTCCCACAACAAAAAGAGATCATCTACAAATCTGCAGTAGAATCTCAGTGAAGGATGTTGATTAAGAACATGACGTCTCTACCATTGAGCCATAACTATGTTGGCGTAGCTATGGGCATAAGGAGTGCCCATAGCCACGCCAACCTGCTGCAGATATAACTGTTTCTCAAAAAGAAAAATATTGTTTTCCAAGATGGTCTCAAGAAACATACATATCAAATCCACATCCTTGTCCTCGTAGCCACTATTACCCACCAGAAAATCATAAACCATGCTTATCCCTTGTTGGTGCGGGATAGCCGTAAACAAAGAGACAACATCCATTGTGACCAACAATATGTTATCATGTATATCACTCATTACAGTAAAATCATATAAAGTTTGTAAAAATTGTTTAGTATCATTTAGTACCTGTGTTTCACTAGCCAAGACTGGTCTAAGCTTTTTCTCTATGAAGATAGAAAAAGGCTCAGTAAGCCATCCAGTCCCAGAAACTACCGGTCTAAACAGAGGTTCCTCACTAAAAGAATACAGGGCGTAAGTAATATGTCCTATGCAGACTGCCTCAAGGCCCTATCCCTGTATTCTGTCTTCTACAGGCTTTTGAGGGGATATATATGCCTGGCATACAGAGCATTGTCAGACCCCACTCTGATGGACCTCCTGCATATCCAAGAAACAAACAGCACCAGAATTACTTGTTCTAAAGACTTAAATTTTGTCTGTGATATAAATAGGACTTGCTGGAGAGATAGGTATGTATCCCAGAGACTACCCCGTCTATGGAACAAGCTTCCCATCCATGTGAAGCAGAGTCTCTCCCTAACCCAATTCAAATGCACCTTTGACAATTGGATGGGAAAACGGAAATTAATCCCTGGTTTGGCACCAATATCTCTAATGGACACAGGTAATCTGTAAATGGTTCATCTCCCAGGCCCATGCTTACACTTATCAAGGGTATCAGATCTTGTCAGAGATTTGGGATGCATGGCTAGGCTTAAAAAGGCCCTTTTGGCCGTTAGCCTGGTAAACACCTATGAACCTATTAACCTATCTAGCCTTTAGAATTTTAAGTTATCAGTGCTATTGCGGAAATTTATTTTACCATGTTAATACAGTTTGGATGATTTTGCTGTATCCTTACCTGCAGAGCAGAAGTCTTATATGAATGAAATTGTTTCTAATTTAACTCAGGTTTCGAAACATGCTTTAAGAGGTGTGTTGAAATGTATAGATGTAGTCTTGAGAAATGCTGCTTCTTGTGTTGTATTACAACAGTATGCTTGTTTATGTAAGAAGAACTTGTCTGAAGATTTAAAACATGAAATTATGAATGCACCTTTAAGTTCTAAATTGGTGTTTGGGACCTCTATTAGATTCACAAACAATATGATGATATAAGCAAATTAATGCATTGGATATCTAGGTTATTTCATATACGCAAGTTTTCTCCAAGCAAGGTGTCTCCCTTCAAGGGGCAAAACAAACAAAAAATCCAAGCCAAACAAAAGTCAGGGATCCAAAAGAAAATGACAGAATGATAATTCTTCAAAACTAGAAAAGAGGAGTTCCTTTCTGAAAAAGAATCAACAGTTTGCAAAGGAATGAGTATGGTGAGTCACAGAGCATCCCTATCCCCCATCCTGATCTTTCTTCTCTTCCTCCTTCCCCCAGGCTCTATCTCAACCCTTCATGCTGTCTGCAAGTAGTCTCAGACAAATGGATTCTAAGAGTAATTCAGAGATGATACACCTGGCAGTGGATAGAAAATCTTCTCCATTTCAGGGAAATTCCCCCACACCCACCAGATCAGACAGGGTCATTTCCTCAAGTGCTCCATCACATGGTAGAAGAAGGGGGTCATAGAACCAGTGCTGGTGATACACAAAGGCAAGGGATATTACTCCAGTTTCTTTTTGGTACCAAAAAGGAGCACTCCTGAAGACCCAGCCTTGATTTGTCTTTTCTAAACACTCTTGTAAAAGATCCAAAATTCACAATGCCCACTTTACAGTCGGTCTTAGCGTTGCTTCTAGACTATTGTTTCATAGTGACCCTATATCTCAAGGCCACTTATCTTCATATTCTTGTCACTCCTAATTGCAGGAAAGTTTTGAGATTTGCTGTGCCTGACTTACATTATCATTTTTCTGTGTTACCCTCTGGGCTATCTACTGCATCTTATGAGTTTACAAAATATCTGGCCTCACTGGTTGTGTATTGAACAATCCTAGGCATCCATGTTTTTCCTTTTTTAGCTGACTTGTTGATTTCTGCAGATTCTGTATCCAGGTGCTTGAAATCCTTAGACAAGGTTGCATCCCTCCTTTTCCACCTGAGCTTCATACCCTCTCAAATAATTATTTTCCTGGGATATTTAATAGACACAGGAAAAAAGGATGGTCTTCTTGTCAGAAGACAAAATACTGACTTATCAGGGCATTTTCTTAGACTTCTGCCTTCTATACAACTACTCAGCAAGAGAGTTCCTCAAACTCCTACACTTCATGACATCAGTGATTCTCATGATACCAATAGCCAGACATGAGAAAAAATCAATGGTACTTGAAGCTTTGTTGAAAGCAGCATCTTAAGCCCTTGGATTTCCAGGTACCAGTACTGGCATTTGTGAAACAGAAACTGTAGTGATGAAGGGATAAAATGTCTCTGAATCCAGGACTCTGTTTCTCTTTTCATACCCCAGATCAATTTGTCCACACTGACTCTTCAGGTTTTGCTTGGGGAGAAGTTTCCATGGGAGTTCAAGTGCAAGACTTGTGAGGTCCTCAGGACATGCCAAAGTACATAAATGTAGAGGAGATGATGGCAGTGATTCATGCCTTAAAAGTTCTTTGTCATGTATCGACACAGAGTCGTCTTCTAGTTGTCACAGACAACATTACTGTGATGTGGTACCTTAACAAGCAATGGGTACAAGGTTATAACCTCTTTGCCATTAGGCAGTCATGGCATGGTAGCCAGCTGTACAGCATTTTGTGACTCTGCAGACCTCATACATTCCATCAGAGCAAAACAGTGGCAGGCAGGCAGACTAAGCAGATCCTTGACAGACCCTCATGAGTGAAAACTACATGTTGAGGTCTTCCAGGACTTCATCCAGATGTGAGAACACCTCAAGTAGATCTGTTTGCCACCTTTCAAAATGGGCAGCTGAAAATGTTCTGTTCAAGACATTCTTGCAGCCATGTTCGGAGGACAGACACTGTATCATTCCCATGCTCGGGAATGTTTCTCTGTGCATTTCCACCCTTTCTGTTGATTCTCAAGGTAATTCTGATGATTCAGAAATCTTTTTCACAGATGTGATCTTCTCATACAGCGTCAGAGGTGAATGGCACACCCCAGTTTAGAGCAAGTGCAACTGACAGCCTGGATGATTCTATTTTGATACTGTTTAGGCGCTTGTTCTATGAGGGTGTGCTGCAGCAGTTATTTAAGGAGGCACAAAAACATCCAACTAGAAAATCTTAAGTTTACAAGTGGAAGAAGTTTTCTAGGTGGTGCCCAGCCAATAACAGAGGTCCTGAAAGGGTTTTGATCCCTCTGATTTTGAAATATTTGTGTGAGCTACTTAGAGATGATTTGTCATAAGGTTTTATCAAAGTGCATCGTATGGCCATTGCAGCTCACCTGCACATACATTCCCATTTTTCTTCTCTTTTTGTGATCAAACAGTTTATGAAAGAAGTGTTGCTCATGAGACCCCCCTCGAAAGCAAATTCCTTGTCCCTGAGATCTCAAATTTGTTCTTAAAAATTGGCCTTGCCTTCTTTTGAGTATGTGTCATAGGTTGATTTGCAGTTTGTTACTTGGAAGACTGTTTTACTCATTGCGCTGACACCTGTAAGGTGATTCTCTTTGTTGGAAGCTGTCATGGTGGGTGAACCCTATCTGATGTCTCACAAGGACATGGTTGTGTTGTACACTAATGCATTACTTATGCCTAAAGCTGTTTCTGCATTTACCTTGAATCAAGCCATCAGTCTTACAGTGTTCTGTCCTGATTGTAAAAACAAGGGTGAAAAGATTATGGGCCAGATTCAGGAAGGCTTACACGGAGTTCAAGAGTAGTATAAGCCTCGGTGTAAGCCTCCCGATTCAGGAACAGCCCAAATCTCTGTGTAAGAGACAGCTAACACATCTCTTACACGGACTGGGCGTGGAAATGCTCAATACCTCATTTGCAGCTGAAAGATATGCAAATGAGGTATCTGAGCGATCCACGAAGCAGAAACACATACCTTGGTTTCCACTGGGATGGGTTCCCCTCTGTTGGTTCTGTGTGTGAGATGTGGCCTGCACAGCTCAACAATCTGCTGCAGAAGGTCTCTGTCCACTCTGTAGTGCTCTACTATCTGCAAAATTAAAAACGGAGCTATGTCAGCCCCAAATAAAGGGTGCATTTGTGTCATTAAGCATGCCAATGGCCAAATATGTGGCCATTGGCATGAAAAAGTGTTGCAAAAATATGTAATATAACTTTTTTTTTTCCACGGGATTTTGAGGTTTAACTGCAGCGCACACCCGCGCAAACAGGGTGTGCTACCTAAAATTAAAAACCGAAGCTTATAAGCCCACAATTGTGGGATTTATGTATTACATGTAATGTCAATGGAGGGACTTGCAGACCAAAAACAATATGGCCTCCGTTTAGTGGTTGTCAAGGGGGGGAAGCTCTGTGTAAGACATGTAACTAGTCATTACTAGGCAATCCTATGTAAATGAGGGTTACAATACTGAATCACGCTGCCACATAGGTAATGAGCACTTTCTGAGTAGTGTAAGAGTTAGAGAAGGGGGAGGAACAGAGTAAGAGGTAGGTGACATCACGGAGGGGGAAGGATAGATTCAAATGTACCAGATTGGAGGGCAATGTAAGGTGAAAGATGACAGACAGACTTCAGGGAGGGAGGTGTGTCCCAACAGAACACTAGGAAAGTGAAGAAACTGAAGGCTTACGCTATCCCTACACTCAAAGTTTCTTGATATACGTGCATGCGCGCGTGTGCACGCGTGTAAGGCAGGTTCAACATGTGGGAGCGTGTTGCAAACCGTGTACAATGGTTTGCGCGGGCGTGCACGTGTGGAAGTCAGTGTGCGCGCGTTTTAACATGAATCAGCCT